>NC_090889.1:10720990-10725990 GCF_036669925.1 Montipora capricornis
ATAAAGATCATGAGACCAGGGATATTTTCATCAACAGTGAAGTCCATAATATCAAAAATCGATCTTACGGTTTCCCCAATAAAACGATCCTTAATGTATCCAGTTTGATTGTGATGGATAATACTTGGAAGTACTTCCTTTATTCTTGCAGCTAGTACTTTGGTCATAATTTTCGTATCAACATTTAGAAGTGAAATGGGCCGCCAATTCTCTAGAGAAGAATGATCTTTTCCTTTTTTTTTCTATAAGAGTAATAACAGCTTGCTTTTGTGACACAGACATTTCGTCTTTTTCAAAACACTCATTTATGGAACTAATGAAAGGGTTACTTATTAAAGACCAGAATTTTTTATAAAACGCAATGGGAATCCCATTATTTCCTGGCGTCTTGTTATTTTGAAAACTATCTAGTAATTTATGACACTCACTAACAGAAATTTTTCCTTCACAAGAATTTTTATCTGTTTCTGATAACTTGGGTATATTGAGATTATCTAGAAAAAGTGAGATTGTCTCACTGTTATTTGACATTTTATTAATGCTTTGATATAATTCCTGGTAGAAACGCTTCTGCTCATTTAAATCTTGAGGGGATCTGTGGTGAGGACTCCATTTATATCCAATTTGCGAATATGCTTTTTCACATGATTTCTCTTTTCTAAATTAAGAAAATATTTAGAACTTCTCTCACCATGTTCGTACCACCTGGCTCGTGACCTTATTATTATTCCTTCAACTTTCTTTTCATAAAATGTTTCCAGTTCTTCCTGAGCTGTCCAGAGAAGAGTTGAGTTTGCATCATTTGAGTCATTCTCGAATCTTTGTTTTGCTTTGTTATATTTGTTTTGAAGGTTCATTTCTCTTTCTTTTATTATTTTGCTCTTTCTTTTTGAATGTTGTATCGAAAAATTTCTTATATTATATTTCAGCCAATCCCAGACACAGCGATAGTCCGAAAGCTCTCTGCGACCTTCCTCTACCCAGGCAGGGATCATTTTTGAGATTGTTTCCACATAAACATCATCATCCAGCATACTACAATTCATTTTCCAATAGCCTGGGCCCGGTGCGCTATTATCTAAGAAAGCAAGTTCTAAGCAAATTGCGGAATGATCAGTTTTGATTGCTGGGATTATTTTCACTGTTTTGACACAGTCATGTAAATTATTAGAAATCATCCAATAATCAAGACGACAGAAGATTTTTTGACGTTGTTGACTCCATGTAAAGCTCTTAACTCCAGGATTCTTAATTCTCCATATATCTATTAGGTCTAATTCATTCTGTAAACAGTCGATGCTTGATATAACGGCTTTTCTGGGAGTTAAAGTGCCACCCTTTTTATCCAGAGCGGGGTCCAATGGGCAATTCCAATCCCCTCCGATAATGATATTCTCTTCAGAATCTAAGCTTTCATTTTGTAACAAATTTAATAAATTTGTGAAAAAAAGTGTAAGCTCTGTATTTTTGTTCGGTGCGTATACATTAATCAGAACCACAGGCTTTTCTTGAATCTCCGCTTTGAGAATTATGTACCTCCCCTCGGGGTCTAACAGCTTCGAGTGTATTTTGTAATCAACACCTCTCTTAAAAAGGACTGCTACCCCTCGAGCGTCAGAAGTCCCAGGGGCGCTTATTATTTCTGCACCCCATTCATGTTTCCAAGACATTTCATGTTCTATTGTTAAATGTGTTTCTTGCAAAAAAATAAAATCTGCATTTCGTTTTCGGCACCAAGTGAAAATGGCTCTTCTCTTTTTAAAATTGCTTAAGCCTCTCACATTTACGGATAATAATTTGACTGACTCACTCATTCAAATTGTTTACATAGCCTGAACTGCAGAAGAGATATATCCCTGATTTGTCGTTGATAGGTGAATAAGATAATTAAAGGTACGGTCATCAAGTTTAGAGGTAAAATTACCTTTGTTAGCACAAATAAACAAAACTTCACATGCAAGCTAGACCTGATCAAAAAGCGAAATCTGCTTATGTAGACTGAAAAAACAGCACGAAAACAATTTCTGAACCAAACATTTGAACAACAACAAATACCAGCGAAACTTACCCTTACACTTAAACTAGTAGGATGTACACAAAACACAAAAACAAACATTCGACAGTTTAATCGGAGCATCTCTGCAGCCGCGATTTAGTCCTCCCCCACCAAGAACTTACATAATTGAACCATAGAATGGGAGATTGTTTGTTTCAATTCCTCTGTATACCTGCCCATTAATTATCAGCCTGTCCACTTTAAAGAAGGCGGTGTTCTTTTCTTGCTTGGCCTTTTTAAGTACCGGATATAGAGTTTTGTGAATGCCTTCAATTTCTTTGGGATAATCGTTAGCAATTGCGGTGCTGGAACCCTTTAAATTTTTAATAAAGGACCAGACAAACTCTTTATCTTTAAAAAAACTGAATCTAGCAATTATCGGTCTCGGCTTGTTGCTCTGTCTCGTGGGTAACCGATGGACTCGCTCGAAGCGAATTACGTCGACATCATTCTGTGGGATTTTCAAGCTTTCATTCAGAAATTTCTTGACAACAGCTTCTGTGTTCTCATCAGCAGTCTCTTGGACATTAAATATTTTAATATTTTCCCTCCTAGAGTAAGATTCTAACCTGATAGACCGGCGCTTCCAAAAGTCGAGCTCTTCTTTAAGCGACGTAAGCTCATTCTCGAGACGTTCCATGTTGGAACAGGCATAGATTACTGTAGCTTTCAAATCTGTGATTTCCTTTTGAGCGAACTCAGTGCTAACTTTTAGGTCTTGGCTTTCTTTTTCCAGCGAGGATACTTTATCTTTGAGTGCCTCTAGCTCAGTCAATGAGTGAAGGATCTTGTCTAGTTTGGTGTTAACTTCTGCGAATTTAGCTTCGCAGCAATGTCCGCTAGAATCTTCCTCTTGTAATAAGTCTTCATCGGTTTGCGAACCACTTTCCCGCAGTCTTTTTCGGCATTCAGATTGAGCTTTTTTTGGTTTACTCATTATTGAGCGGGAGAGGACTAAAAGGGCCAAGAAAAGTTACATCTTTCGTCAAATTACCAAGCTTTCTATCAGGAGCTCACAGAAACACGTCCACCTCTTGCGAGGTCCCAGTCCACCCTCTGAAGACACTTGAAACTTATCCAAGGATTATTATTTTTTGAAATAATAGCTTCCTTTCCTAATTTGGGCACAAATTAATTTAAGCTGCACCTTCTTAAAAGATCGCAATAAACTATATATCGTGCAAACATGGACCACGCATGCAAGTACGAAAAGCGCTCGGCTTTATACTTGTTGCTTATGATTTTCTTGGGGCTTTCAAAAATTACACAAGATAATGTTACATGTGATTTACTAATCCTCGCTTCACTTTGTGAGCACAGTCCTACCTCTTGCAACTTTCGGTTGTCTAACGTCTGACCAGACTATGCATTTCTGAGGAGGGTAGTTTCTAAAGAAACTGTGGTGCTGCGTCGGTGGGGAAGTGGAACAAAAATTCATCTTTTAAATCGGCACCCTTAATCCTCACAGTATCAACGAACGCTTTTCATTTAACTAATATATTCCTATTTTTCACGTTGCCATGTTACTATCAAAGACAAAATATCTTACGGAACATAGGAACATACACAATACTCTGAGGGCCTTTTTTGTTTACGTTCTGAGCTATAATCTTTTCATTCCATTTTAGAAAAGTATTTCCAAAGGCAAGGTTAAAGTCTGCTTTGGATGCACTTTTCATCTCGGGGTTTGGTTTTATCTAATTTCAAAACAATTTAAGTCAGAATATGAGCGCTTTTCGAAAAAGGAAATAAGCCCTTCTTGAATTTCCCGGGTGCCATAAAATGATACATTCGGTGTCTCAAAAATGAGACTTTTCTGGGGAGGAAGTCTTGAGATGATTGTTCCATTTGTTATCGTGGAAACGCTTCCTTCCTTTTCCAGGTGCAATAGAGTGACGGAACGTTTCTAGAAAGGAAGTCGTAAGGTTACTTTCCTATTCCTTATCGTGGAAATTTTAGACTAACAAATGTTTCAGTTTTACAATAAAAGGACCAAGGTTAACTCAGTAAATAGGCATCAAATATTTTAAATTAAGAAACGAGCACCTAATATAACGTACAAAAGATAAAAGAAAATTGATTATAACCACAATCAGGAGTACTTTAAAGACGCTGAATGTTCGACAAAACTCAAATTTTGCTTACTCGTGGTAAAATGCTTTCATGTATTTTTTTGGACAAAAATGGTTAGTAGTTAATAGGCTTCGTTCACTCTACTATTTTTCTTTCTTTAACTTTTTTTTGTGAAACGTTTAATTATCAATTCAGCAACTCTATGCTAATTAAAATATATTATATAAATAACTTATAAATCAACCCGCACAACTCAACAACCCTACATGTATGTCAACTGTTGCACAAAAGCGGTCTTTACATATCAAACGAAATATTTTATATCTAAACGATCTGGAATATTTTCTGTGAGAACCACCCAATCAACACACATGAAATGTTAAAACAATATAAATTAATCCAGTTCACATTAAACCCCTCAGTGGAGCATCACAATATTTAAGGTTTAGTCACCACACTCTTCATTCTCTGTCAAGCTGTCACTATCTTCCCCAGAGACACTTTTATCATCTGTATCCACTTCTTCCTCACTTTCTTCCATAAAACCATCTAGATAGTCTTGTAATGTTGTAATAGCTCTTTCTGTCAAGTGACCATTCTTTGCCATTTTTGTCAGCCACCTGACCTATCTAACTTAAATGCGTGCAAAAAATTCTTTCTTTCTTTCTTATTAACTTTAAATTTCTCCAAAATGATCTCGTTACTGGTAGAATCTTTTCGCAACCTCCACTTATTTCATCCAAACGCGACAAAAACGTAGGCAACATTTTAGTTAGAAGCGTGCTCAAAACTAACGAGCAACCCGGCACTTCAAATGTGCGCGCTCACGATACAAAGCTTGTTGTTTCATTGTTAACACTAGCAAGATATC
>NC_090889.1:10743490-10745990 GCF_036669925.1 Montipora capricornis
GATTCTTTGTATCAACTCCCACATTAAAATGGATCGCACAAGTCACGTAAAGAACAAGTGAGCCAGCCATGATCACATTTTGCCTCAGTATGTCCAACTTGGTCCTCTAGGATCTCCTGACATTGATAAACTTTATTCTTGCCAGCTTTTTAACGACCACCTCTCTGACTAGAAGCTTTCGAACTTTTATCTTTCTTACGAATCTGAGCAAATTAATTACTCCACTAAAGTTCTGAGCTACAGCACTGAAGCCTTGACCTTTAGAATAAACTTTGAGAAAGTTCTGCTCGACAGTGAATGGAGTAACGTCCTCCTATCCATCAGAAATCAATCAGACAACTGAGAGTTTATTTCAAGAACACCATATCTTTCGTGTCTGATACTGTTATATACGAGTATATGAAGTTTAGTTTAGTTTATTGAGATTTGTCACCACAAAATACATACATTATCATAACAGTAGTATGACGTGACCGGAGAGACGAACAGGGCGGAGCCCCAATTGCAACGTATCCCCTAGGCTCAAAAAAGTATAAGATTTACATAGTAGGATGAAATAATTACACAACTTGCTTTGTGTTTTGTATGCATTTTTAAATGTATTTATTTGTTTAATGTCTTGGACTAGAATGAAATTGCCCAGAATGTATTTAGGGCATGTAATTACTTTTCTTAAAATGGTTACGAATGCAGCTGGTCCAATTACCAGGCCAGCCAGCTGAAAAGTACGAGTCCTTACAATAGTCATGGGGGTTGCGCGCAAATCCGGAGATGTTGAATTTCCGCATCTTAGATTTTTTGTATCAATTCTAAGATAAAAAACGTGATGATTAAAGATAACCAGAGCTTGAGAAAGGCATGGGTCCATTCTAAACTCGTTAGTTTTGAAGCTAACAAACTTTGCGGAATAAATCCTTTTCTCTGTCAATCAAAGGACAGGTTATTTTTCCACCTTTTATGCAAATTTATGAAACATTTCAAGGAGAGTCTGGGAAATATTTTTGTTAAATTGTAACGAAGGAGATAAATTATCGATCGTTAACCTGGTGAATAAAGATCCCCGTCGGAAGAAAAACACATATTTTTGTTGGTTAAAGCTGAACAAATTATTATATGTATCAACTCCCGCCGCATTAAAAGAGGCGGCACAAGTCACGCTAGGAATACAGAGAGCCAGAGCCATGCCCGCATTTCCCCTCACTATGTCCAACTTGGTCTTCTAAAATTTCCTGACATTGTTACACTTTAAACTTGCCGGCTCTTTAACGTTCACTTCTGTGACTGCACACTTTCAATCGCTTATCTTTCTTCTGTATCTGAGCAAGATAATCGGCTAAAGTTAAAAGTGCTGAGCTGCAGGACTTAAGACCTCATTAGAATAAACATAAGAATGTCCACGATTTTTCCTATTTTGTCAACGGTTTTGTTGTTGTTGTTGTTTTTGTCGTGGTCATAAATTTAAACCACATGCCAATCATACTTACCAAATTACTCCCATTCCTTGAATTAGCCTTTTTCAATTACGGTTTCGATGATCAACTCGGTTTACCCAGTTTGTTAAAGAAAGTGTTCTGCTGATAACTATTAAAAGCAACAATAGGCAATCAAAACGTTAAAAATAACTTACAAGTTAAACAAAAGCTCTGCACGTATGGGCTGATGGAGTCTACTTAGAAGTTCAAATTGCTTTTGAGTTTTTTCTTTTTTTTTTTTTTTTTTTTCATGAAAAGCATTTCAAAAGCTGAACAATGAAACCTACTCTGACATTTTCTCGGAATGTTAAAAAAGGTTTGGATTAAGATTGCATTTTCCTTACGCTGTAATAAGATGTTTGACAATTGCCGAATTCTTCTGTTCATCAACACTTTTGAAAAAGGTGTCGGGCCATGTAGCCCAGTCCCGGACATATTAATCTGTATCGCACAGATCGTGCATGAAAAGTGATAGACAACGCAATGCTGATTAGCAATAGACGGCTTGGGTTCCTTAGGCCTATAAGGTCTTGCTCTAATTTCCTACTCACAAAAACCGGCTGCAATGTAGGGGCAGTCTTATCACAAAGATCCTGATCTTTAAAAGGAAAACTAATCCTGACTATGTTGGTCGTTTCCGTGTTTTCATTACGTTGAAAAAAGTGTCGGGCATAGCCTACGTAATCTGTATGGAAAAGATCACGTAAAAAATGGTAAACAACGCATTACTGATTAAAATAGACGGCTTAGCTTCCTTAGGCCTAAGGTCTGGCTCTTTAACCTATCAAACTGTGCTGTTTATTTGTAAACTTGCTAATATTTCCACTGTTCTTAAGAAACCTCAGTAAAGCGGGAAGGCGTATGCACATATTACGAGTGTGCAAGAAGTATGGTTATAGTTAAGTTTACACCACCTTTTTCATAGTTTAATCATACCTCTTTTTACTTATGGGGTGGTGAAAGTTATGATAAGTATTTAAAATTGATAGGTTTCAGAAAAGAGCAGTTCGTTTTGGCGTCTTTGAGGG
>NC_090889.1:10750990-10770990 GCF_036669925.1 Montipora capricornis
AAGTAAATTGCAAAATCGCAAGTGACATGGCCGGAATTCAGCGGGCGCCGTTATTAAGTTACCGCGGCATGTTTACTCGCCAAACAGTGAAGCATCTGTGTCAAATGATGGCAAGATACCGGGTTTTTGTAAGTTTCTATTTCTGTCAAGTGTTATAAAGTTTGACAGTGAAATGAGCGAAGTCAAAACAAAGATCACAATCGCCCAACTCTTATTTATGCAAAGTCAAAATTTACTCTCCAAGACGCGTACGACGTTATTTATCACCAGGTAATTCCATCATTTTGGAAATAGCAGCTACTTTATTATTCATCTGCGTCACAATTTTTCACTGATTTTAGGGCTCATTTTGTTGAAACTCAAGCACGCTTCCAACAGGCCTGTGAACCCTTCCTACTTGCAGAGCAATACTAAAAAAACTTCCCCCATATCACATTTCAACCTTAAGCTCGAAAATTCAATACACAACATGATATTATAATTCGCAAAGGCCGAAAATACCACAGAATCCTTTTCCAGCGAAAAATTTATTGAAACAAACAACATATTTGCTCTTAGAGGCGAAAACCTCTTCCTATTTCATTGCGTGCGTGAAGACAAGAAACTCAATCGTGTCAAATTACCATGTACTTCAGGTAAATACTGCTCACTTTGATTTCGTCTCGACGGGCGATAGATTGTTGTCGAAGTCCAGTACTCGTCGCTTTTGAGATTCATGCCTAGTTTATCCAACTGATTTTCTATTATTGAGCTCCATAAGGGTATATTTTGTTTAAGGATCCACTAAAACGCCATTCGCGTTGCATGACTTTCGACGCCATTGCAGGCTAAGTTAATGATTCTACTGTGTCCACCAGAGAAATCTACGCATTTCCACTACCCTCTCGATCCTAAGAAAATACGCGCAGAAGG
The DNA here is from genome assembly GCF_036669925.1 of Montipora capricornis. NCBI lineage: Eukaryota > Metazoa > Cnidaria > Anthozoa > Scleractinia > Acroporidae > Montipora > Montipora capricornis. The sequence goes on from NC_090889.1 coordinate 10,751,903, forward strand.
CTCTATGCACAAAGACACCACTTAGCAGGGGAGTGACAGGCAAGACTTTTACCGACACGGGAAAAAATACTAAAACGGAAATCTACCTATTTTCCGACTGGGTTTCCCATAGGGTAACCCAGTAAAAAGGAAAAGAATAAAACAAACAAACTAAACGCAGACCTCCACTGGGTTTGCCATAAGGCAACCCAGTAAAAAGCGATATATCAACACTCATGTCCTTGGTAGAATGTTGCAGTATTCAGTGGGCGCTATAAAAAGCCATTCAAATTAACTGTCTCTTGTTAATAGCCAACAAATAGGAGTCAAACACACAAACGTTCATTCCTGTTTTACGATTCTTCGTTTTCTGAACTTTTACTAAGGCTCCAATTTATATTTTTAATGAAAAATGATCATTAAACTGAATGCACTTTTAATATCGGGTATTTCACCAGAACAATTCGTAAATTTGGGAAAAACTCTTAGACAGTGGCTGAATGGACAACGTGCGTCCAAACAACGTCAACTCTTCAAATACGCTCGGGTATACGTAAGTTGTTTACCTCCAAATATAAGACATTAACTCGAACTGAACTTTAAAATACAATGCCATTTGCGGCGTAACGTTAATTTTTTGGAAGGCAAAGCAAGCAAATAGTCAAAAACGGGGTAAACGTGGCACTGTTTTTTTTTTTTTTTTTTTTTTTTTTAATCAACGCACAGAACTGTTGTTGCTACCATTGGGTAACATTCAACTGAAAATTAATGAAAATGTTTGCTGGCCTCTAGTTCATCATGCTTGTGTGCAATCTACAACTGAAACCAGTTCCTCCTTGGTCGCTGAAGAGCTTGTGTCTTTTTTCTCTTCCTTCGGCCATTTTTTTTTTCCGCGATAGACTGCTAACGATTTTTCGGATCGAGACTAAAACACAACACGAGTACATACGAGTACATACGAGTAACATACGAATACATACGACTAATGTACGAGTACACACGACTAAACACGACTAAACATGGTAATATACAGTTTATATACTAATAATACGAATGCAAAGGAGCAACATACGATGTTTGGAGGGTAATAAACGTGAAATGTGCCATTTTTTGCTCTATCTGTTGGGAAGAATTTGAATTGAAGAGTCACTGGCCGATCCTTGCCGTTTGCCGAATACTTTCCAAAAGTCACTATTAACCTTTGACCATACACTTCTATAACGTATAAGGTGTCACCTTCTGAGGTGTCCCTAAGTCTTTTCGTTCTTTGATTATAGGCATGATTATTTCTGATATTGGTTGTGAACCAAAATAAATTAGGATAATTCTTTGGATCAAATAGCGCTAGCACCTCCCTTTGCTTTACTCAAAATCGATATTACGTGCTATATGCCTTAAAATTGATTTAATTTTAAAATACCGGTACCGCAAAGTTCCGATAGTAACGACCCCCCGAAAGTAGCGACCCCCAGAAATTAACGTCAATTTTTTGTGGTCACTAGCAAATCCCGAAAGTAGCGACACTAACTTTCTTAAATTGTATACCGTATATCTTTTATTTATACCACCATTTGTCCTTGACATCAGTTCACTGATGTAGCGATGTAAGATATTGTATTAACATCGGGAAAGTTTTGAAAACGCTATATAGTTCTCGTCGATTAACATGAATGTGTTTCTTCCAATTAAATGACACTTAGATACCGGTACGGAGTACAGACTAAAACGCAGCGGTACGTCATGCAGTACAATCGAAGCAGTTTAACTTTCCTCCTCTGAGTCAGTAAAGAACTCGATCTCTTCTATATCGGCTGATTCACCCATGCGGTAGTCCAGTAAACCATCGATATTTATTTCAGTCCCTGCTACCGGAAATGGGTAGTGAAATTCCACATTTCACAAATGAACGGATAACTGTGTCTTTCAGCCGGCGCGAGGTCTCTTGCCATGCCGTACCCACCCATTTTGTAAAAAGCACACGCTGGTCACCAGCAGTCACTTTTCCCTTCATAAAGCGCTCTGGATTTGCGGAATAGTGTTCCGTGGCTAGTATGTCAACATTTTTCTTAAATTCCGCATTAAATGTAACATCGAGTGGTTGAACCTTGCTCGTTGCGCCCGGAGGTACAAGCCCCAATGTCGTCTGGCACTCTTGCGTCAGAATGGTCTTTACACTCTCTGTTGTTTGAGCTCTAAGCGCATCATAGATAAGTCTATCGCGTGCTTGACCAAACATGTTTGGCTTCTTGCACATATTTCTGAGACCATCATCTCCTCGTTGCACTATGCGTTCTCTTGGAACTTGACCATGACTCTTGGTCATATTGTCTCTTTTCTTTGTCTGGAATTCTTTGTCCTGTACCTTTGTCCTGTCCTGTAAAGGTCAACAAGGGTTTGATGCGAGGCTCACCATCGGCAAATGTGGTAAATTGCACGGTACACTGTCTCTTATCATGGCATCCACCTGTCGCCGTTCTCTTTTTCTGCATAAGTAGCTCCCTTGGTGTTGAAGCAGAATTGCAGTGGTGTCTGATCCTAATCTCGTAACCAGATCTCCCACGGTCATACGAAAGGGAGATCTGGCAAAGTTGGATCTCAAGCATGCTCAGTGGCAGTGAGGCCCGAAATACGAGCCTTTCTATCACTGAGCATGTTCGTACTTGCCATTGTGATTTCGCGGACATTATCGTTCCCAGAGCTGCGATCCTCTTGGCCAGCGCCTCGGATCGAGAGCTCTGGCCGGTTCCAATCCGTTCTCGCCACTGATTGGTCAGATGGGAACACAATAAAAATGATAACCGGAAGAAATCGGAAGAGAATGGCCGAAGGGATTCTATTTTCTGTTTGCCGTACTTACAACAGATATATTACTAGTAACAACCATCCTTTAGATTTATTTGGTGAAAAGACAATTAGAGAAGGAATCGTACGGGATTGAGAAGAATTTTCTGGTTTGAAAATTTCTGTCGACGATGGTTTATTACCATCGCGAATATGTAGATCTTGCTACGTTACGGTCACGACATTTCAGGAGTTTATAAAGACGGTAGTTCATTCGAAAGCTCAGCACGAGTCGGTTATCCGATCTAAAAGAAGGAAGACTGTGCAGCAGAGCCCGTCCTTCACCAGGTGTGGGACGCGAGAAAAAAAGGAGCAAGGTCAGCTGGTTATATGTTACGCAGGATTTTTGATCGAGCTTACGATCGATTCATGTGTTTAACAACGCAAAGCCTTGACTCCTTTTGAATATGTCCGTGGTGAGGAAGAAAAGATTAAGCCAACAGCTAACCCGGTTATCGCGTACTTTTTTGTTACATTCTCTTATTGCAATAATGAAATTTGTCAGTATGTTTTCTTTGTGTAATATCGCATTAAAGTTGGAACTTGATTCCTTCCATGTCCAGTTTGCATTAGTTATAAGAAAATCATACAACTAAGGTTGATACAAAAGGCTTCAGTTGAGAGCAACCCCTGATGAAAAGGGACTACAGCCCCTGATGAAAAATGGGGATAAAGGGAGGAGGGGGGCTATCCAAAAAGTGGATACATTCCTGTCAAGTTCAATCTCAAGTGATCTTGACAACCTGCATCTTCTGGATAGTTTCTTATCCAGAGGAGAGCTTGAAGGATTCTCCTGCTGGTACACAGCTACTGAAAAACAACTTTTGGGTTCTCATTTTCAGAGGATTATTATGGCCACAATAAATTGGGTACCTGTTGGTTAACTTTCACATTGCTGTTTTGGGCTAGTATATAATTTATTAAACTGGTAAATTGTAGGGTCAGAAGAGCTTAGCTAATAACCTATTCTTCGACAGGCGTCAACACTTGGGCTCACGCATGAGGGACCCCGTTACATGCTAAATTGTCTCCATGTTACATTGATTGCATACAGTGTCACGGTTAACAGGAAAATTTGGTTTTGTCAAATATTTTTATAAAGGTGGAATTACCACCATGAATGATTTGGAAAGCTGACGTTTCGAGTGTTAGCTCTTCGTCAGAGTGAATGTTTAGTCAGCTAAAAAGAGATCAACATAATTCAGACTGTCCCCGTTTGTACCATAAAAAAGAAGCCCCACATGCATTTTGGACTATTTTGCCAGATGCACCCAACAGGCAAAGGCTTGGTTGAATCTGCTTCAATGGCCATTGCTTAATAGAAAACTGCCTTCCGGAAGTGCTTCTCTTGAGATAAAGCAACTGATCAAAAAGTTATATTTTGTTGTGTTATTTAAGCAATAGAGGACGTTGTCCATGTTTACATAGCCTCATCTAAATGCAAAGTGCAGTTGGGAGAAATCTTGACAGTTATGCAAACCCGAGACACAGTCGAGGGTTTACATAACATACACACCCATATTTCCAACCAGCCAATCAAAACGTGCATCTGACAACACATAACCAATCAAATTTCGTGTGATGTCACAGCTGTGTTTACATATTCTCATCTAAACACAGCTATTGACCAATATTAATGGGAGTGCATGCACTATCCTAATTATTAAATATAATTTAGAATGTGCAATGATATTCACACGCAAAATACAGTGTGCCTGTTATTGGCAATAATAATAAAATTATGATAACTCTTAGAACAACAAAATTAGTCATTTATCTTATTACTTTCAATAATTTGCTCAAACCAACAAACTGAAGATGAAGACCATGAATAATAATTTATTTGTGATCAATCATGGTTAAAATTCAGTTTAAAAATATTAATGGTATTTTGCATCATTTGTTAACTGAATAAAACAGTGAATATATCAAACAACTGTCAACAATGATGAATAGTGGAGCAAAACCTCAGCAGATTTTGAAACATTGTGATGGAAGACATGGTTTTTGGAGATGCAATTAAGGCAGTTACCCTTAAGGATATCAACGACCAGTGCAAGAAGCTGTGCAAAAAGAGTGATATAGTTCCTCAGTTTTGCTAGTGCCAAGATGTAAGAACAAGGTGTCCAATGATACATATTTTCTAAAAATATGTAAACACATTAATATTTATGTTAAATTCAGGCAACTTAAATGACTTCATCCTGCATGTAGTTACATTTTGATCAAGATTTGTCCCCCAACATCATTATTTATCATCAGTAGGTTTAAAATACAAAGGAAATTATTGGGAATCAAACAATAATTATTTAGGTTGGATTCATTTTAACTGAAATTTAACTTTGAAGTTCAACAGTTACAGAGTAAATTAACTACTGGGTGCAAATATACAGATTTGATCCAGTCAGTCAGGGAGCAGGGGTTGCGCAGTGGTAAGAGCACTCGCTTCCCACCAATGTGGTCTGGATTCAATCTCAAACTCAGCGTCATATGTGGGTTGAGTTTGTTGGTTCTTTTCTCTGTTGCGAAAGGCTTTTCTCCGGGTATTCCGGTTTTACCACATCCACAAAAAACATATTTGATTTGAGTTAATTTCATTGGTTTCCCCAATTAGTTCTCTAGTGCTAAATCCATTGACACTTAAATAAAGTTGTTGTTATTATGATTATTACAAGTTGATAAAAAAAGTATACATAATTCCTAGGCAACAGACAAAATTGGTACCATTAGGACCATTAGGCAGGCTTTTAGCTGCAAAACATAAGAAAATAATTTATTACCAGTATATGTGATCATTTATTTTTAGTAATAAATGCTAATTTCAAGGTTGTTTACTTACGCATTATAATATTATTGTCTCTACTTCAATAGAGCTTAGAACATTTCACATGCGAAAGTACTATCACTCAGATGTATTTAACAGCATTTAATTCAGTGCAACTTGATCCCTGTCGTCAGCTCCTGTCAACCGAACCCTCTTTTAAAATTCAGTTTTCCCTCTCTCATCTTAAAAATTTGATCGTGTATTTGAGGTATTTAACGGCGAAATGACAAGCTCAGATAGCTTCAAACCCTCGTACTTCTTTCCTCTCAATGTGATGTCGCTTAAATCTAGAATTTCCATTCCATGATTCAACGCCTCGTGTAAAGAGATTTGGCTTGGTCCGCCATTTTGAAAAAAAAATTGAGACTGCGCAGAACGATCGGAAGTCCGTGAATCGCGGACTGTTAAATTGGAGCCTGCCAGAGCTCTCGATCCGAGGCGCTGGCCAAGAGGATCGCAGCTCTGGGAACGAGAATGTTTCGCGGAAAGAAACATGGATTTTGAGAGTATTCTTGAAGAGATTCTTTTGGGTAGAGAACAAGAAAACATAGTTTGAACGGTCAAGATTGTTTAATTGTCCTTCCAACTGGTTACGAGAAATCATTGACTTACCAAATGCTTGCGTCACTTTAAGGCAAACCAAGCTTAAATGTTACATCAGAGGGTAAGTCAATTTTTATTGTTGTTTCTCCTTTAAGTGCCTTAATTGATGACCAAATAAATAAACTTAACTCATTTAGCGTCGCTTGTACAAGTTTGCGTGTTTGTGGTGCTGATATTGAAGAGAGAATTGTTTGCAATTGACGACCTTCAGACTGGAAAGTATCCGAAGAGAACCTAGAAGTTTCTGAATGTTACTATTTACAGCTATTACAATAAAATCTATTTTCAAACTTACGAGTCACAGACTATTTTGAAATTGATGAGTTACAGTTCTAGAAAATTCTTGAAACAACACATTGCGTTACATTGACCTTCGCGAACTTTCCAGATAATTTTAATCCTTGTAAACAAAGTTTATCAACCGTGAACAAATAAAACAGTAATTCAATCTCGCATAAAAGGGAATGCGAAAAAGTATGATAATGTCTTGATAACATAGCTTTGCTTTCGTTTTTCCGTTTGAAGCATTAATCATGAACAATAATTTTGCATACTGTATAGATGTAAATTTCATCACGGACATCTGTTGATGTACACAAATAAAACTCATTAAAATGGCCACGAAAAGCAAATTGCCACTTGAGGCAATTTACACCACTGTGACCTTTGGTTAGAAACTTGGAACAATAAGAGTGGGAAGGGGATGGCTGACCAATAATTACTGGGTTGCCAGTATGGCAATCCCAGTCGGAAAGTGGGAGGGATTTGTTTGTTTGTTTTTTTGTTTTTTTTTTTTTTTTCCGTGTCGGTAAAAGTCTTGCCTGTCACTCCCCTGGTAAGTGGTGTCTTTGTGCACAGAGCCTTCTGCACGTATTTTCTTAGGATCGAGAGGGTAGTAGAAATGCGTAGATTTCTCTGGTGGACACTTGAGAATCATTAACTTAGCCTGCAATGGCGTCGGAAACCATGTAACGCGAATGGCGTTTTAGTGGATTCTTAAACAAAATATACACTTATGGAGCTCAATAATGGGAAGTCAGTTGGATAAACTAGGCAGGCGGTCAAAACCCAACACCTGGAATCTCAAAAGCGACGAGTAATGGACTTCGACAACAATCTATCGCCCGTCGAGCCGAAATTAAAGTGAGCTGTATCTTTAAAATAATATTTTAGAAAGTGTGCCGTTATGTAGAACACTGAAACCAAATGGAAAATTCTCTGGTAACTTATGGGTTTAAGAAAGGCAGAGAACGAATCTAACACCTTACGTGGATCTGTGATCAACTCTGCACAGTCTTCAGGTAAAAAAAAGCAATTGGAAATGTGACAGCCAAGAACTATTTGAAAGAAAGCTTGTCGTGTATTTTGTGCTTCATTATTCAAGGAAAAGGTTCTTCATGGAAACGGTTTGATCCTGAAATTTAGTTTGTTGCAATATTACGCATAATTGACACGATTGAGTTTCTTCTCTTCACGCACGTAATGAAATAGAAGGGGTTTTTGCCTCTGATAGCAAATATGTTGTTTGCTTCAAAAAAAATTTTCGCTGGAAAAGGTGGCCTTTATGAATTCATCATGTTTTATGATATGCGAGCTTAACTGGATAGTTTTTATCTTAACCTGAAACCTGAAATACATGGTAATTTGACACGATTGAGTTTCTTGTCTTCACGCACGCAATGAAATAGGAAGTGGTTTTCGCCTCTAAGAGCAAATGTGTTGTTTGTTTCGATAATTTTTTCGCTGGAAAAGGATTCTGTGGTATTTTCTGCCTTTGTGAATTATAATCTCATGTTGTGTATTGAATTTTCGAGCATAAAGTTAAAATGTAATATGGGAGAATTTTTTTAGTATTGCTCTGTAAGCAGGGGTAGGGGAGGAGGGGATTCACAGGCCTGTTGGAAGCGTGCTTGAGTTTCAACAAAATGAGCCCCAAAATCAGTGAAAAATTGTGACGCCGATGAATAATAACGTAGCTGCTATTTCCAAAATGATTGAATTACCTGGTGATAAATAACGTCGTACGCGTCTTGGAGAGTAAATTTCGACTTTGCATAAACAAATGGTCAACCTCAATTGTTGGGCGAGTGTGATCTTTGTTTTGACTTCTCTCATTTTATTGTCAAACACTTGACAGAAAAAGAAACTTACAAAAACCCGGTAGCTTGCCATCATTTGACACAGATGCTTCACTGTTTGGCGAGTAAACATGCCGCGGTAACTTAATCACGGCGCCCGCTGAATTCCGGCCATGTCAGTTTCGATTTTGCGATTTATTTGAACGTAGAGGAAATCTCCCAAAATGTTTGTCGCTGATCGTAACTTTTTATATTCTATATTCACGGTTCAAAATTAATGTTGTTTTCATGTCGTAAATATTTTATTCTCGATCGACCGTCCCGGAAACTTCCTTCTGCTCTTTCTAAAAGCTGTATATCAATAGTTTTTTTAACAACAACAACAACAACTTTATTTAGCTAAATGCAATAATTAATGGATGGCTTGCCCCGCAAATAGCTAGAGAAAGCTAATCAAGACGGGGCAAGTCAATTACAAGAACACACCTATAAAAGACAATAAGGTTACACAAAAACACTAGTTTAACAAATTGAAGATACTGATTACAAAAGGATTGATTGTTGACAAATATGTAGTAACTAATAATTAAATAATTAAGGGCCAACAAGATCACGCTAACTGATTAGAAACATAATTTACATGAAAAATTCGCTATTTACAACATCTGTAAGCTAAGGAAGGTAACGATACTGATTACAAAAGATAACGATACTGATTATAAAGGATTGATTGTTGACAAATATGTAGTAACTAAAAATTAAATAATTAAAGGCTAACAAGTTTACTCACAGCTACATTGTATATCATGCTAACTGATTAGAAACACAATTTACAAGAAAAATTCGCTATTTACAAAATCTGTAAGCTAATAGTTATTTACTTTTGCATCAATATTTGTTTTGCATAAAGCAAGCTAACAAAATCTGTACCTTGCTGAGTTCGCATTTGTTTACGTTAATAGTATTTTCTGTCCGATGCTTCTGTTTTGAGGGGTATGTTGTTTTGGTCTCCCATTCAGATACTAACCCGGCCGGATAGGGAAAACTTCAGCAAACCTGTGAGATGCTCAGAGGGCACGCTTAAACTTGTGGTGAGAAGAAGTTGTGAGGGAACTTGAAAGTTATCAACATGTCAGCCCAGAATTCAATCTTTCTCGCTTCTCTTTTATTTGTTATTCTTCAGAGACTGGAATGCTGTAGTTCAATAGCACACAATTCAGTGCCTTCTGATTTTCTTTAACACGTACCACAGGCAACCCAGTGTATGCTTCACGGAAGCATCTCGTTAAAAGATTGTTACTAGGAACCACTGCAACACAGAAATGAAATATTAAGGCATATTATATCGTACTAGCTAATCGTAACCCGATCGACAACTGAACTTGGGGTGTTCGTCGGCACAGTTTACACAAATGTCGCAAATTTTACAAATCATTTTCTTCAACTGTAAAGTTTTTCCGACGTCGAAAAAACTAAACTTTCCTCCGCACAACTGGAGTTTACGGTATTCAAAACGGGACATGCACTTGCGAAAACTAAAACGTTACTTTACCTTCACTGAAGTGCCCCACGAAATAAGCAAATCAGAACGTAGATTGCATTGCCGCAACCTTTTCTTTAGTAGCCATTGAAAAAGGGTGTATTGTCGAACTTTGCCAGATCTCACATTTCCATTGACAGAGTGAGATCTGGGTACGAGATTAGTCTGATCCATATTGGAAATATCGCGTAATTCGTAGGAACCTACAATGCCTTCGTTGACACCCTTCAGCTCAGTTGCTTTAACTGTTGCCGTTCTTCTGAGATATCTGTGCAATTGTTGAATAGAGGTAGGCAGTGTTTCAGAATTTTCTGCGCAGCATTTTTTGGGCGCCGCAATCTGATATAATAGCGTGACTTAAAGCAATCAAACCAGTGGTTTGACATTTTGAATACTATTCCTGGATGCAGCTCCGGCATTAACTGTTTGCATCGACTTCGGAACCACCATTCCTTAACCTTGACACCTTTCCCACGTAATTCCTGGAATTCCTCAAATAATCTCTTCTCCACGCCCGCAAATGCTGCATGCCGACCAGCTCCTGCTTTTCTCGATTTGTACTCTATTTGTAAACGACTTTTGTTCCCCGAAAGTAACGAGCCCCCGAAAGTAGCGACCCCCAAAGGCTGCTAATTCAGAAAGTAACGCCACCTGACGAGGAAATTCCACGTTAAATTTCTCTTGAAAACCGGTATATCGCTCTCATTGCTTCGCGATTTGTGTGATATATCGCTTTTCCCGTGAAGTTTAATGTGGAATTCCCTCGTCAGGTGGTGAATTTTTCTATAGAGTCGTATTATATTTATAGGAGAGCTTTTCAAGTTCATTAAAGGATTGGAAATACCTATACCGTCTTTCAATTTCTGTCTTACGCATCTCGACACATCTTCTCAATGTTTCGTATCATCTTAAGCTTATCGATTTCTCTTATCGGTTTCTCATATCCATTCAGTCTCAACATTACAACACAGTAAGGGAACAAAGAACTGTACTAAGTACTTACCGGCACTCGAACTCGGATCCTGCAGATCTATAGTCCTGTGTTAAATGAGGGGCTGGATAGAGCGACTTTCGTATGAACTTGAAAAAGTGTTCGCAATTTGTTTCACGGACCAATGTTTGGCAAGATTAAAACAAAGCTTCTCCTTATTCCCGCCAAGGAAACTCCTAATATGGGCAGTAAATAATTCGATTGCCCAATCACGTTACTGCATTTCAAATGACGTCACGTTCTGTTTTTTACGTGTATTTTTCAAGGTTATATGAAAGCCGCTCTAAATGAGAGGCTGGATATACAAGCGTTTCTATTGTGTTTTGACTACGATATTTCTTTACACGCGATAAGTTATATGCATGATAATATGCAACGTTACAGCTTATGCAGGATTACAGCAATGCAGCAGATTTACAGAGTCTGTTCATATCAGTATAGATACTTCCTAAGGCACACTTAGTCAGTGTTTCTAATCGAAATTGAGCTTGTACATGATTACTTACATTTCTGGACATGAGTTTCTCTTCGAACAAGATAAATTCTATTTAACATTTTCTTGGTTTTCTGTCAGATTTAAGGCTTGAGCAACTGCAAAGGAAGTTTGAGATAAAAGGTCTAGATAGCAGCAACAATATAGATAGTCGTATAAACATAACAACTTTCTTGAAACCAGCCGACACTTCTCCACACGAGTGCGCGAGGACTTACTTACAGACAGGTCTTCGAACGTTTTTAAACATCTGCAGAGTTCAGAGTTTTGTACACCAAAATCGGCACACCAGATTGCTTCGAGATCCTGGACTCTGTAGCCACTAAATACCAAGTGAAGCTTAAGGAATCTATGTTTATAAAATGGCAGAAGCCGGATCTCAACCAGCAGGTGAAACACATTAACCTGACTCTCTCCCTGTAAAGAACTAAGCGTCACTCATTTAAAATTTTTGTTTTGTTTTGTTTTAGTGCGCAATATTGACAACGCAATGTAACGAACCTTGTAAGATCGCGCGCGCTTTTAATTCAACGGCGATTTAAAAATATGTAACACTGAAGATGACGGATGTACCGTCGAAACATGTCTGGAAAATTAAAGAAAGTTGTTTAAGTTTGAGATAGAAGGGAAGAAGCTAATACCGCAGATTTGCCGGAACGGCCTCAGGATGGGTGACCCGAAAACACTGACCCCCGGTCCATGGACCCCCCCACGGACCGGGTCCATGGACTGCCTTACGGACCGGTCCATAGACTATCTCTACGGACCCCCTCTACGGACCACCCCAAAAAACACAGAATTAAAAATAAATAACAACTGAAAATTTGTTTATACCGGTTGTATGGATAGACCACTCCTGCCGGTGAAATCTCAGCCGTTACGCTCCGCAAATCAGATTAAGGCTCAGGTGTTGCCTTTTCCTTCGCTGTTGACCGGAGTGCTTCGAAACTAAGTTCTTCCGCCATTTGTTTGTTTTGTGTGTATGTGTGTGTGGAATAAAAAAACATTAAAAAAACAAGAGGCTCTAAATAGCCTATACCCATGCACTGCCAGGTTATTTGTACTTTTGTTGACAGTTTAATAATAATAATAATGATAATAATAATAATAATAATAATAATAACTTTATTGTACACCACAAAAAAAAGGTATATAGGTGTTACAAGAATCTATTTGAGAGAAGTTGCTCTTTATCGTGTGAGTTGATTGACCTATACTTTTCATCTTTATTTGAAAGAGTCTATTTTTTTTTTTCGATGGGTCCATAGACCTGTACTTTTCAAAACAATTTGAAGGAAGTTTTTAATTTTTCTCTGGGTCCATTTGGCTTTAAATTTCTCTTCTCTTTCTTCCAGTTTGCTGCAATTTCTGAAGTAGATTCATGCTTTCATATTATTTGTTTCCTTTCCATATTTGATAATTCACATAAACATCTAAGAAATGCAACCTCATAGTTTGTTTCAAAACAATTATCGGTAAATTTACTTTGAGTAATAGAACAAAAGAGATCAATAACAGAATCTACATTTGAAAATACTTTTGTTACATTTTTTGGTTCAGAACCATTGTATACAAAAACGTGGTAACTCATCTTTTCCTTTGCAAACCACTGGAAAACACAACTAATGCAGTAGCTAGAAATTCACATCAAAAAGCCTGTGCTGCTTTCCTTATTATCCAAAATGGCAGTTTTAAGCTGTTGTTTACTGGGAACTACATTACAAGATAAATTTCCCTGACATCTTGCTCTATGAATAACTTTTACATGGCTAGCGGTCTACGTCTAATTTCTTTAGAAAATCAGAAATAAAAACATATTTTGTTGGAGTAACATTTCTGATAAATTGCTCTTCCATTCTCAATGATACTATCAACTGTTTGAGAGGCACAATAGTTACAAGACTTTTGAGGTGGAAAAACAAATAAAATAAAATGACACAGCAGAACATTCTTTGCAAGAACAAAGATAAACATCATTTAAGTGCTCCTAGGGTCTAAAATTTAGGTTTCGAACATATAATGAATGAACAATGCTTCCACTGTTGCTTTACATTTTAATAATGTTAACACATTTTAATCTCATAAGTAACAGATGCTTGTGCACAACATATATTCTGAAAATGTTGTACCAAATTCATTAATGAATCTATTTCAATTGAAGTACATGTTGCAAATGGGTCCCATACCTAATAAATCTCTGCCATGAGAGTAAAAAATTTTACACCTCCCATTAGGCAGACAGTATATTGCTACTGTGTAAAGTTCAAGTGTTAAAATATATGCATGATAATTATCCATGAGCAAAGAATCAAAGGCAGCTAACATTGATATAACATAACGAAAGTCTGAAATTATAGGAAGTGCACTATTTAGCAAACCACTATAACTATCACTGTATGTCAACTGATAATTAATGTAGCTTAAGTTATAACCATAACAGGCAAATCTGTCAAAAATAGGAGTTCCTGTTTGCATGATTGTGACAAAGCTGAATACATATTATTCCCAATGTTTATAATTTGAACCAAGTCACTGAGCTGAAGAGGTTATTGGATTCCTGAAATTTTAAGCAAGTGCCGACAGAGACATTGCCACACGTTGTGTGCCTGCATTTGCCGTACCAAATACTTCAACATTTCCTTGACTGTATGGTGCGGCAATAGTTTTAGTTGGATCGACAACTCCTGGACCTTGGTTGTTTGTACGTCATTTGCGAGTCGAATTAACTCAGGAATGTAAAAGCGATACAAATGGATCTTTGTAAAGCCACAGATGATAATTTGTTACATTTCATAAACGTGAACCAAACTTTTCAATACTGGCAAATAAATGGCCTCCAAGTAAAACAAAATTAAGACAGAAAACCAGAATTTCCCTTTGGAGCATCCTCTAAATTCCTTTGCCACCAAATAAACAGAATGCATATCAACGACTAGCCTGTATTGTTGAAAGAATTCCCCATTTTGACTTCGTCGCATGCCTATACTGACAATAATAGTAGTTCCATGAACAGTTCAGATTGCTAAAAGTCGGATCAGTTTTTCTCAGGTATTCTCAGTTTCGCTCAAAGCTGCTCTAGGGTTCTCAAAGATCACTAGGAGAGTTGCTGGAGATCAGTTTGAATGACCTTTATGTCGATCCCCGCTCTCGTGCAAAGTGTTTATTTGTAAAAGAAATAAACAATCGAAAAAGATTTATTCTAACAGCTCGATCCGTACGACCCGGGCCGTACGACCGCGACTACAATCACAAAGTTTGAAAACTTAGTAAAGATGCGATGATTCGGGCGCGACCATGCACATCCAAGAGAAAATGACACATCTTAAGGGCTAGACTTTCAAAAGTCCTTCGTCTCGTGTAGATTCGCGTCCGAAAAATCACGCTTCGCTCGCCAAAACATTTTCTCCCGGGATTCTCGTGAGGTGGAATTGTGGCAAGTCTAGTAAAGGGCTTGAAACATGAGAGGGATGGTTGATTTCTTCAAACACGCACTGTTTATTTTGTCGTTCAAAAAATGGACTGATATTCCAAGCATACATACATTTTAAGACTGTAATACTTCTTTTCAAGTCTTTCTATTAATTTTTCTGACTAAACAATACATTTTTCAGCAGCTATTAATTGTTTTGAATAATCCCCTACTCCCCGCCCCACGTAAAGTTACAGTCATGTAAATGTATGCAAGCATAAATTTCCATGCACTAATGTGACACGGAAAACAAGAAACGGAGGGCATTTTATACCTCATGTGCTTACTGCGCATGAGTAAAAAGTTCTTCCGCCATTTTGTTCAGGACAGAGAGATCGTGAAGCCTGGGGCGAGTTCACAAACCCGCGGGAGAATGATCCGAACAAAATGGCGGAGGGAAAGAAAGAAAATGCAAATAGAACTTACTTATTATCAATCTTTTTCGAAGGATTCCGGTCCACAGCGAAGGAAGGGGCAATGTGATTACTAGACTTTGTACCCGAGCCTGAGCCTTAGTCTGTTAAATTTGCTGAGCGTTACGGTTGAGATTTCGCCGACACGAGTGACGCGAGTGGTCTATCCAGACAACTGGTAAGTCAAATCTTTAGTTTTTATTTATTTTCATTTCTATGTTGTTTTAGGGTGGTCCGTATAGGGGGTCCGTAAGGGTAGTCCGTGGACCGGTCCGTGAGGCAGTCCGTGGATCCAGTTCGTAGAGGAGTCCATGGACCGGGGGTCAGTTTTTTCGGGTCACCCCCTCAGGATAGGTGTCACGTTAGACTTGCCACAGGTCGACCTCACGAGAATCCAAGGTGAAAATATTTTGGCGAGCGAAACGTGATTTTTCGTACGCGAAGTGGATGAGCGAGCGACAAAGTCGCGATAGTTCGACCTTCGTTCCACGCAACATCTACAAGAGACGAAGGACGTTTCGAGAGTCTAATTGATGGTGCCTGGTTTCAATCTCATCATTCCAATATGTTCCAAAATATTTTTGCCTCAGTATCTATTATACATCTTCATACTGGAAATATTCATAATATTCGTAAATGTCATGATATTTTAATTAAAAGCGTAAATATCTCTGGAGCGAAAGAAGAAACGCGTCGTATCAAGTCGGCCTGAAAAATGCGAAGTCTTGAGGTTTTAAACCCCGAATCGCCCAGGTTGGTATGCCCGAGAAATAATATGGTTTTTATGAATGAATTTATCTGATTTCTATCATCTTTTTCCCACGTAAAAATAAAAAAAAATCTTTCCTGAAACAAGATTCGAAAAAATTAAAATCTTGAAATGACAGAATTAACATTTGTCAATTAATTTACCTCATGTGATGATCGAAAGGAAAGCGAGCGAGCGACAGCCTTTGTCGAGCTCTTTTGTGAGGAAAGAAGCGTAATAGCTTAGTTTCTTAATTTCTTGCATCTTATTCCTTTCTACGCAATACCTGAATAATGCTTGACCTGTTAAACGACCCTACTCGCAGTCGGAGACTGAATCGCGCGGCTCAACGAGGTCGAGGTCGTTCGGCCCCTGAACACGACCTATGTATGACTTCGGAGCACAGCACCACAGCCAGATAGAATAGGCTGGGAGTCGATTTTGCTAATAGCTACACTCGTCTTTTTCTCATATGTCGAGCCAAAGAAAAAACTAATTATATGATTTTTGGCACATGGAGCACTCTTCAGGCGAAAATTTGGTTTTATCAACGGAGTTGATAATTAACAATTATTCTTTGAAATCGAGGTGAATAGTGGTAGAATATATATACTCACGAAGTGATCTCAACAACAATTGCAGAAAAAACCATCCAAAGTCGATTTAATTGGCATCTCAATTCATGCATGGAAAACGTGCACAGCGGCACAAAGCATGCGCGAAAGTGTTTACAGAAGCTTCAAACAAATCTAAATAACCTTCGTTAAAATCCTCGTCACAAACAGCAAAATGGTAATTTAGCACCGTTTAAATCAGCAATCTAAATCGAAAGTCTGCTTGTTAAAACAATGTCCTATTCGATCAAAGTTTTTGAGGTTCATTTCAAATGGAAATTGAAAGTGCAGTTGGTGAAGGATCCACATGAAATGGTGGCTCTAATAGCCCATTTCCGAGTTGACAACTATTTATGGACTGGAACTGAAATTTTGGCATGCAAACGAGGCTAAGTGCAAACTTCGAGAGAAAGCATGACTTCCGGCGAAGATTTCTCAAAATTCAAAGTAGACGAGTTAAAAAGTTATTTACGAGAAAGAAGTATTCAAAGGAGTGATGGCGGCAAAGCAAAGCGATAGGCAGAATTGCTTGATTTATGTGAAAAAGCAGCGGCAATGAAGCAGAGAAAACTTGATAATTCCGCTGAAGACAAGAACAAGCTGTAAAAATTGAAAACAAGTGAGGGGACGTTGCCAGATCCGAAAACGTTGAAAGGTTGGACAAACAACTTTTCGAAAATTCCAGAGTTTACTTTCACGGACCTTTATAGCTACTTGGTCGGTAAAGAAGATTATTATTCGCCCGAAAATCTTCGTTCGTTCAAAAGTCTGCTCGGTTTCAGGTTGTTTCGTGATGGTCATGTTGAGGATCTTAAGTATTGTCCCGTGGAAGAAAGCAGTTTTTGTTTCTTTCAGTTTAAAGTTAAACCCACGGAAAGGGCAAAAACTGAAGACGGTTATTACACATACAATGGTTTTAGAATTTTAAAATCCAGCGGAGAAGTCCACACAGCCTATTGTCCTTGCAAGGGGGGAAGCGATGGCTGTTCTAGACATGTTAATTGCAGTTGTCTTGTTTGATCTACAGTCAACTGTTAGTAACAATTTGATGTCTACCTGTACTTCTGGTAAATGTGAAAGGAAAAGACGATCTGGAAAGAAAGAATATGCTGTTCGTTTGAAAGATCTGAAAATTGTTAAGGCAGAGTTTGGCAAGATTGAGACTGACCTGGTAAAGCCAGATAATTTTGCACCTGACCATTCATCCTTTGATGCCAGCTCACTGAAAGAAAAGCTGAGACAAGGACTTAAGGGTGTATGTGTTGCAGTTAATTTTTGTTTCCAGTTAATTTCTATTTTCAAATACTTAGTTTTTTGTTTTTTTTAACTAGGTGATTTTATTTCCAACTAGTTAGTTTTTTTCTAAGTAGGTGATTTTATTTTTAACTAGGTAATATTTTTTTAACTAGGTAAAATTTTCAAAAACTGGGTAAATGTTTTTTTTCTGGTGAAAAATGATTAAGGTCAAATGCTCAGCTGAGTGATTTGGGTTACTGAGCACTTATTTTGAATGATTAGCTTTCATGTAAGGTTAGGGAGACTGCCTGCATTTTAGGAATTAGGGTTAAGCTTTCAATTTAGTGATTAGGGTTACGCACCATTTTATTTGAAACAGTTAGCATACCAGGAGGCGTATGACAATTGCAGACTGTCTATAAATATTGCTGATATTAAACAGTATTTAAGTCTAAGCACCCATTTGATTAGCGCTGATAAGCAGTATTTAAGTCTAAGCAACCATTTGAAAATAGTTAGCTTTCAATAACTGAATTAGGATTAGTCTGCAGTCAGTGTACAAGTGCGAGACACTGCATTCCATGCGTGGGATTGGCATGTATTGTAGTGATTGGAGTAATCAATTATCTGAAGTGTTTAGTCTAAGACAACCGTTGTCTTGGTCATTGGGTTAAGAACATTGGTCCCTGGTTATTGGAAGAAAAGCATTCTTTCACTTGTAGGATAAAGGGGTTAGATTGTAAAGAAGCTGTGGTGCTGTGTCGGTGGGAAAGTCAAGTAAAAGAAAGGGTTTATCAAGTGAAGTTGATATGGGAAATTGACCACTGTAAAGAAATTTGAAAGCTGGCATTTTGATTGTTAGCCCTTCCTCAGAGCTAAACCCTTTTTTTGTCTTTCAGATAGTAGGACTACTTTTGAAATGAAAAAATAGTGATTTTTTTATGATTCCTTTGGAAATATAACTTGTTTAATTTAATACAAGATTGATAAATATTTCCCTCTCAGATTTTCAATTAACAAGAGCAGTATACTACCGGAAAGTAACTACATTACAATAACGTTACAATGGTATTATTATTTGGTACTGCTACAATATGAATAAACTTCAATTTACCTTGAAAGAAAATTTGTTTACTCATTTTGCAAAATGGCCTGTTTACATGCTACAGATCCAATCTAGTGGGAGAAATAAGTGATTGGAGTTTTCCAACTTGGTCACTACTCGGGCAGAATGTTTTTTTTCTATCAGTTACTTTTCC
>NC_090889.1:10783490-10788490 GCF_036669925.1 Montipora capricornis
GTGTTCCAAGAATTTTGTCGATGATTATGAACTCTTGAGTATGTATATTCTGCCCAGTTTGATGGCCGATTGGCCACATAATTTGTCATCATTTAACTCTTATGCAAAAGTGCGCAAGAAGTGAAGAGACAGCTTGTGATTGGCATCTTGTTCGACCGAATCGATTACTAAAACATCGCCGCTTGCTTAATTAACCTGAGTTGTTGAAACTCTTTTAGCTGAATGCGGCAAGCGACCCATGGCTGCGCGTGTTGTTGGTGGAACGGACGCCAATCCCAACTCTTGGCCATGGCAGATATCGTTGAAGGTGGCTGTACGAGGGAAGCTCTATCACATTTGTGGTGGTTCACTCATTTCATCAATACATGTAGTCACAGCAGCTCATTGTGTTGAAAAGAACGCGACCCCTGGCCGGTACAAAATCGTTGTTGGTAAGCATCATCGCACCAGATGGATTACCTCTTATGTCCAGAAATGCGAGCAATTAATATAGACGCAAGGCCAATTTTGATATCCAACTCGAAGTTTTCCTTTAAATCTAAGCATAATATTAAAAGGAAAGGAAAGGAACTTTATTTAAGTGTCTAATCTTCTAGCACTGCAGAGCACTAACTGGGGACACTGTAAATTGAAATTAAAAAGTTAACGCAAATCAAATCAAATTTTGGTTTTTGAGGAGAGGAGAAAACCAGAGTACCCGGAGAAAAACCTCTCGACGCAGAGTAGAGAACCAACAAACTCAACGCACATGTGACGCCGAGTCTGGGAATCGAACCCGGGCCACATTGGTGGGAGGCGAGTGCTCTCACCGCTACGCCATCCCTGCACCAGAGTCAGGGTTGACATAATTTTTAGGTTGCAATTCAGTAGTTGATCGTTACTTCATGAGCAGAGGTTAGGGATACTTTGTGACGTCATGTTATGCATTCCAATAACCGACTAATCTTGAAGTTGGGGGGAAGAGCCAGTGGCCACCTCGTGACGTTTATTGAAATTGGCGTGCATCTTGCATTTTTTTTTAACATGTCCATTCCACCAGTCTAACCCAGCCCATTCGCCCTTGTCACACAGCGGCCATATTGTCCCGGGAGACTTCAAAAAAGCTATGTTTTACTACGCCAAGCCTCACCCTCATGGTTTCCACTGCGATGCTTGGCGTGGTAAAACAAAGCTTTTCTTGTCTCCCGGGACAATATGGCCGTCGTGTGACAAGGGCGAATGGCAGACCAATTCATCGATTCTGTGATCCCGCCAACTGACATCTTATATCTTGCTTTTTGATTTGTACTTAACGAAACTGCATGCATACCTCCAGTTCGTCACCCTTTAGTTCTCTGCATCGTTTATCCGTTATACTATAACTTGGACCCCTCGTCCTACATTCAGCATATAGCCCGCAATAATCCATAATAGTAATTCTTTATTCCATAAAACAAATAGATTCCATGAAAGAATTGTCTATGTTTGAAATTTGGACCGTGCTACAGATAAACGAGAGATATGATCCTTGCAATTATCTGTACAAGTTAATGCAATCGTCTCTTTTAGACACATGAAAAATTCAGTTGACTCCAACGGGATTCGAACCCATAACCTCTGCGATTCCAGTGCTCTACCAACGAAGCTATGAAGCCACTCAGTTGATAGAAGGTCAGTTTGTCGATTTGATTTATTAGCACATCAGCCCGACAAATTGACCTGCTCTAACTGAAAGAGAAAATGAATTTAAAATTTGAGATCAACTCAACATGGCATTTACGAATTTCGGAACGAGGACTCCAAGGTCCTGTATGTGTCAGTGCTTTGATGCTTATATAAACCCCTTTGAAGAAGTTACGTTGTTCTCTTTACACAGGCGAACATGACCAGTCAAAAGCCGAAGGCAACGAACGGGTGATGGGTGTAGCTGCTATCTGTTATCATGAAAATTTCACTTTACGCCATTTACGCAATGACGTTGCAGTGCTGACTCTATCAGAGCCAGTATCAATGAATAAGAAAATTGGAACTGTCTGTTTGCCAGGTCGGAGACAACAGGTGGCTCGTGGCACTAGATGCTACATCACAGGTAATGTTAGATTTGAGACGTATTGATACGGTGTTCTCAATAGACACGAATAGTTATTAGTGGAGAGCATGCGTGTAGTCCGCGAGAGCGGACGTCAATTTTGAGCGGCAGTAAATTCCCTCTTCTCCCTTAAGTAAAATCATTGGTAAGCTTGTCACGGTCAATGACAGGAAAGAAAAACAAACGGGGAGACCGTGGCTCTACTGAAGAGGAGACAAACGCAGCGAAAAGGTCCAACAAAGAACTTATCGGTCAGCAAGAAGTAGGCGGCAATATGGCGGACAATCATGAAGTGTGTGATGCTGAACCTACGCTGTACGATATACGGAATATGTTGGAGGACCTTCAAAAGTCTGTCTCGAGCATTCTTAAGGAAAATGCCATCCTAAGAGAGGACTTGACGCAATTAAAGTCGTCCCTTCAATCTAAAGAGAGAGAAGTAAGTGCCCTGAAAACATCGTTTGGGAAGGTGTCAAAAGCCGGTAGCCTCGCAGCTCCTACAAGGTCTCATCTGATTGGAGACCACCCGTGAGGTTTAACAAAAGAACAAATAACAGAAACAATGGACCCTAGGCCTAAAACCTAACCCTTTTGTTTTAGGCCTAGGGTCCATTGTTTCTGTTATTTGTTCTTTTGTTAAACCTCAAGGGTGGTCTCCAATCAGGTGAGACCTTGTAAGAGCTGCGAGGTGACCCTCAAAAGCTAATGAGTTATTGAAGACCGAACTGGAAAAAACGAAACTAAAACTACGGGAGCAAGAAGATGAAACCGAAAAGCTGTACACCGCGCTAGATGAGCTGGAGCAGTACACCAGAAAAAACAGCCTAGAAATTCAAGGTATACCGGATCAGTGCTATTCTACAACCGAAGAGGTAGTTTTAAAATTGGCGGGTGTGTTAAATGTTAATGTTAATCCTACCGACATCGAGATATCACACAAACTCAAACGCCGTGGCAATAATTCTAGCCCGATTATTGTAAAATTCCTGAGCCACAAAGTGAAAACGAACTTATACAAGGAAAGAGTGAAATTAAGAAACGTTAAGGTGACAGATTTGTTTCCCGGCTATTCCAATGCGGTAAGCTCTAATGTACCTCGTATTTTTTTAAATGAAAATCTGACGGTTTATCGACGCGAACTCGTATCGAGGGCAAGTGAAATGAAAAAAGACTGGCTCTTGACCAGTTTCTGGACAATGGATGGGGAAATCTTTGTAAAAACATCACCGAGCGGGAATCCTTTTCGAATTTTCAGCGATTATGATTTAGATAATTTGTAAACAACTTATCTGCTTTGAGTGTATTTGAACTAGCTGTAGATAATTCAGTTTATTCGGTAATGCTGTGTATTATCTCGCTTTTTATTTTTCTCGATCAATTTTGAGGGGAGGGAAAGGGTGGGAGAACTTAAAAGGTCAGTACCCAATTCGGACTTTTATGTTTTGTGTTGAGTGTTTTGAATTTTTTGTCTCTGTATTCTTTTCTAGAAAGCCTATTTTGCATTGTAATATCTTTGTCTGTTTTTTTTCTTTTGAAAAGTGATGTCTAACAAACAAATAGGTAAAATCATCTCTCTGAACGTCAGAGGTCTTAGAAATCCGATTAAAAGGAGCAGCATGTTTACATTTCTTAAAGATCAAAACGCTACCATCTATTTTCTACAGGAAACATATTCAGAATTAAGTGATGAGTCATTCTGGAAAAATGAATGGGGAGGTGAATTTTTTTTTTTCTCATGGTACTCGACACAGTAAAGGGACTTGCATATTATTAAATCCCGTAATCAAAGACAGCAAAATTAAAAATTCCCTAAGCGACAACTTGGGACGAATAGTTCTAATTAATTTAGTTCTTCATGGTATGGAATTTTCACTTTGTAATATATACGCGCCAAATGATCAAGCCGAGCAGTTGCGATTTATAGAAGAGTTTAACAACTATTTGATAGACCAATCTGAATTAACGACACTGATTGTAGGTGGTGACTGGAATTGCACTCTAACAAAGAAGGACAAAAAGGGTGGTTTACCTTGGAGACCAACCGGCTTCCGGAATCTAATCTTAATGACAATGGATATTTTTGATCTTGTACACATACAAAGAGTTAAACATCCCAACATAAACAAATATTCATATTTATCCAAAGCCCTAAAAATGAGATCCAGAATAGATTTTTTTCTTGTAGCAAGAAATTTAACTAAATATGTCCAAAACGTTGATATTCAATCATCAATAGCACCTGACCATAGGACAGTTTTACTATCTTTGCACTGGGCAAAAGTAGTCCCTAGGGGACCTGGCTTTTGGAAGTTTAACAATGCTCTCCTGGATGATAATAATTTCGTAGAACAAATGCGACAGAGGTATTCTGGATTTCGGGAAAAGTATAATTATATTCAAGATAAAAGAATGTACTGGGAACTGCTTAAAATGGAAATTAGATGCTTTACTATCTCGTTCGCCAAAGGAAAAGCAAAGGAAGCGAAAAAACGTGAACTCATAATTAAGGACGAAATGGATAGACTTGACCATATCATTTGTAGCAACTCTGATGTTATGTCTCTCGACGAAGGGTTGAAGAAGTATGACAATCTCAAAAAGGAACTTCAACAAATATATGAAAGCAAAGGTGAAGCTGCAAAGTTTCGATCCAAATGCTTGTGGGCTGAAAAAGGCGAAAGACCTACAAAATATTTTTTTAATCTCGAGAAAAGAAATTACAGCAAGAAGGTAATCTCAGAATTAGAAGACGACGAGGGAGGGATAATAAAAGAAGAAGAACAGATTTTGTTTAAAATAATCTCTATACGTGTAAAATGGACGTTACCGAAGAACAGTTTAATCATTACATAGAACATCTAGAAATCCCTCGTCTCTCACAGGAGGACAGTAAGAAATTAGACGGCCTCGTAACGTATGCAGAATGTAAGGA
>NC_090889.1:10793490-10795990 GCF_036669925.1 Montipora capricornis
AACAATCAATGCACTTAGCGGCATTTCCCATTAAAAAAAAAAAAAAAATTGTCGATTTGGCGACTGCAAGAAGCAAAAAGGCGTAGCTCAGTCGGTTAGTGTGCGGCCTTCGGTACTGGAGGCCCGGGTCTGGAGGTCGCCAGTTCGATCCCGTCTCAGTCGATCGACGTATGATTCGACTTTCCTCTAATCCGTGTTGCTGCAGCTTAAAAGGGAGCGTTGACGTAGAAGGGTGTAATAGGCGCGTACCGAGGGCCACAAGTTTATCAGTAACTTTAGTTCACTGTCACGAAGTACCCTCTTGTAAAATAGTGACTTTTAACCTTTTTAAACCTTTTTTTCTAAAGAACCCATTTTACAGCACATCGAGTATACGTAATGAATATAATTTACAAAGTTGCCATCCAAGACTCAACTTTCTTCGACACTTCTCCTAGATTCTTCATTTGTGGTTATATAATACTGAGACAAGAACAATCTTATTCTTTGTCATTACTGTCCCCACCTCCCCTAAACGTGAGGTAAGAGGCCGCTGTCATCATCGTTTTAAAGGTGCATGTGAGGAGTACTAGTTAATGTGCTAAATGTCCAAAAAAGACGTTGTTGGTACCGCCGGTTGGTCATCAACCGGCGACAGGTAGTGATCGGTTGACAGTGATCAACGGTAGTGATAATGTTTTAATTACCCAGGAAATTGTATGATCGCTTTATCTAATGCATTGCGCCAGGGTAGAGGTTTTCCTTTTAGGCAAAGGAAAACGGCTCTGCTTTTATAATCTTTTTTAAGTATGTAACAAACTGGCGCATGGTTCGTTCGATTTATATATATACGCTCTTACAATCATTATTTGGTAGAGTATAAAAAGAATCAGTTGTTTCCTTTGGACAACATTTTTGGGTTTGGCCAATTATGAAAGTTTTTGGGGGAAACTTTAACTTTTGAATTGTGGATACATGGAAATAATGGTTCATGGGATCATTAACCTGTCTTTTTCTTTTTTTTTTCTTTTTTCCTTTTTTGGAGCGTTTAGGCCGACACCAACGTCAACGAGGGAATTCCACGTGAAATTTCAAGTGATGAACCGAAATACATAACGCACACTGAACACCTCGCCTCGGTATGGTACCGCCGAAGGTGGGGTGCTTTTATTGTTCCAAGTGTTTGGAACCAATACTCGTTCCCAGATCCCATCTTTTCTCTTAACCGGTGCGGCTTAATTCGCAATTCAAGTTTTTATTGGTTACCTTACGAACAATAAAATCTTGAAACGAAGTAAATATGCCCGATGTGGCACGATGGGGTCAGCTTACGCGGAGCCGGTCGGTAAAATAATCAGAGCGTCTTTGTTTAAACCGCGATGTTACTTATTGGTTCTCCATTTCTGTTCGATAAGAACAGAACTCTAACTTGAGGCCACATAAAGTGCCACAGAGAGACTCTTTGAATGTTATGCCTCTGAGCGCCACCATGTTTAGTACTTTACGCGACTCATAAATGTACTCAGGAAATCCTAAAATTTAATCTGAGGCTGCAAAACCTGTATCTCCAGAGCCTTCGTTTTCTCGTGCGAACACTCCACTGGCTAAGAGACTGAAACGATGACAGCTGGGAACGAAAATGTTTGGAACCCCTTTCCCCGTTCCCGAGAAGTTATATAGTCATTGCAAAGAGAGGGTACTCGTACTTAATATGAAAAGGGGTTGTATCGTTGTGCTTTTGATACAAGGTGCGAGAGGTAGGGTGCGTTTATTCTTGAATCCAAAGGCGGATTTTGCCATTTGGGCCGTAACTTTTTAATCTGGTACATGAACTGAACTTACCGCGTAATGTGGGTAGTTTAAATAAATGTTAATGCGTCAATTTTACTAACTCAAAAAGCTAAAAAAGCGTTGTAGGTTGGTAGGCGGTGGCAAACCAGCCATCATCTTACGACAAGCGGCCATGCCTGTGGTGGATCACCAGACATGCGCAGATGCTAACAGTGCTTTAGCAACAGTGAATCAACAGAGCATGATTTGCGCGGGATATGATATTGCAGGAAATGTAATCAGTGGTTTCCAAGGTGACAGTGGAGGGCCTTTTGTCTGCGAGGAAAATGGCCGTTTCGTTCTACATGGGGCTGTGAGCAGGGGTCATCCTAATAGCACCGTTTTCGCAAGGGTTAGCTCCTACGTGGACTGGATCAAGCAAAAAATGGCCAATGGAGGTCAACAAGAATATTTTTGTCTCAGTATTATAGGAGCGCATGAGTTGGAGCCGCCATAGCTATGCACCAAACCCTTTAGTCAACCTTTCCTTGTATCACATTTACATCCACTTACATCCATTTTCACAATTTCCAAACATTGTTTGTGCAATTTTTGTATTCCTTTAACAATAACTTTATTCTGATTGGGCGTTCTAAATAGTGCTTGCACGGCCAAAGAACTCGTGGCATTCTAAAAATAGAAAGATAGAGACAAGCTAATACTCACGGGCTCCTTGTAGTAGTCTTAATTA
>NC_090889.1:10800990-10818490 GCF_036669925.1 Montipora capricornis
CAGGCAAATTCTGTACGAGAAAAGAAAAATAATACACACTAATATCTATAAATAATTACTAGTCCTTTAACACGTGTCTCTAATTGAGACTGTCCTAAGTCCGCTGGATAAGTACAGTTTAATTATATATAAACAAATGGAGTGCTTTTATTGAACGGGCCAAAATATAACTTTAATTTAGGTCTGTTCACTCTTGCTCAAATATAAAGATCTTGGGTTATTTTGGCGAAGAAAATTGACAATAAAATTTAGCCGTGTCTATTTAAGTTATAAATATACTCGTTTTTACACGTTAATTTCCTTTTATTTTCCTTAATTGTTTTTCTGTATGAAATGTTAATGACTCTTTTGCATTTTTGATAAAGGGCTCATGCTAATCGCAAGCATGATTAGCCAAACAGTACCGCGTAAATAAAGATAAAAATAATTAAAAATAATGTTTATTATTCGTGTCAGTATATCTTATCTAAAGAACTCATAAAATCGAATTGTATTTAAAACAAATAATGCTAAGAAAAGGACAAGTGGTATACAACTATCCCCCGAAGGGGAGGTGAATAGTGGTGTAGATATATACCGGTACGCGAAGCGTTGATGTATATATCTAGGGCTGTTCACCAACTCTAAGAGAGATAGTTGTTTTAGTATTTACCAAATCAGCTATATTCCGACTTACGGGAGCCAATCAAAACGCGCGAAAATTGCTATTCACTGATTTGGTAAATATTAATATTGGCAAGTCAATAATTTGTTTTGGTTAACGCCAGTGCATGGAGACACCCTGTAGTTAGCTGCAACAAGTATTAATAATAGAAGACCCCTAAGGTTTATTAAATACTACTAATATGATAAGGAGGACCAGTTTTTGAATGACATATTTATCCAAGTTTTTTTCTATATTTAAGCTTTTGTATTTTCGCTCTTATTTTCGGCATTTGAACGTTATTAAGAGGGGGGTTCAATAGAAACATTTTGGGAAGATTAGAATCTTTTAAACTTCACCGAAGTCCCATTCGTGTTTACCTAAGCTTTGGTGTAAGTTGGACATTGAACGCTTACGTGATCATCATCGTCATACCCACTTGCCTTGAGCGCGTCTGCATATATGGTTCACAGCTTATATTTCCCCTCTCGTATCTGAGAAGATTTTGGATGAAAAGCATCAGACAGGATTCCGTTCCATGGTCCACTCTTACCATATCCCAGATACCCTCTCTGAGAGGGACGTCCCTGTTGTGACAGCAAGAGAGAATAAATTGGTCAAATGCAAGTTACTTTCTAAAATTACTTTAAATCTGCACAAAATGCTATTTTACCTTTCAAACAATAAATTTATTCATTGCGAATTAGCCTGCGAATAGAGCTACTTCTTGTCGCTCCCCGCGCTAGGGAAGTTTCGCGAGACGATATTGATTTTTTTGTGCTTAAGCAAACTGTTTCTCTGTGATATGTTGCTCTTTTGAACTGCTCCTATGCCATTTATTCAGTGAAATAATGATTTTTTTTTTACTCTCCATTTTTAATAATACTGCACAAGAGTCATTAAAGCAAGCAGTATAGTAAAGCCTATCTCAAAAAAAAAAAAATAGGAACAACAATGAACAACACTAACCTGAAGTGTGAGTATATTATCACAGTATTTTTCTTTGGCATAGAAAACAGTTTGACTATTTTCTAGCTACACCCATCAGACATGGCGAAAAACGTGTATCCGTACATAGCAAGCTTCTCGTTCTGATCACAGTGCAATTTGTTGCCGAAGTACGGCGCATAATATGGAACTGGATTCTGTCTCCGAACCATATCTTCTCTTCTTCTGGAACGATTCACTGGATTCACGCGTCTCAGCGATTTTGAAACTTGATTGCCGCTTAAGCCTAAGCTTTTGCTGTGGACATAACCTGTCATCATTTTGCGTCCGTACGTCGGGCCAACCTAAAGTTTAAAGACACATATTCAGACAATCGTTCATACATGAAAACGTATGGGACGTTCCACTTTTATTCCGTTCTCCCTACCCTATGGGTGAGTATCTCGGCAGACAACTAGTACGAATCCATTTCAAAGGGACCAACAAAAGTGATGGGGTAGGAAAAGTTTTTTTCCGACAAAAAAGTGAGGTGGTAGAGATCTGCTCGGCCATAAAGGGAGATACGAATAAAAATGGAACGTCCCTATTCAAACAAAATAATACAAAAAATGCAAAAACAAAAACAAGCTTACCTCGTTCACGCAATCCTGAACGATGGAATCTACTTCGTATTCGTTCAGTCGTCTTATCCCATATTTAGCACAAAACAATCGCACGTTTCTTTCTGAAAAAGCCTCTTGTTACTTCTGGTAAGTTTTGTCTGAGAATGTCACTGACATGTTTGTACGTTAAATTGTCTTCAATGAGATTCCTTATTTAAGTGACATTGCTTTCCATATATTCCGCCATATTTGTCTCTTGACTAGTGGGTCAGTCAATTCAAGCAAACCAAATGGCGCTAAACTGTTGACATCTGTCAATCAGTATAATTTGAAACGGCTTTCAAATATAGTTTGAAAACGTCGTTTATTTTTAAAGGTTCCTTTTTCGCACTTATCAGTCCATCGCTTCCAACAGCAAAAAAGGCTTCCTTTTTTGCTCTTTTGATAGGAACGTTTTTAACTGCAGAAAAGGTACCTTTTTCGCGCTTTTGAAGAAATCGCTACAAACTGAAAAAAAAAGGTATTTTTTCGCGCTTTTGAAGAGATCACTTCAAACTGAAAAAAAGGTACATTTTTTGCGCTTTAAAGTTTGTTTGATAAAGGGAGAAATGCATGAAAAGTGGACAATATTGACGTCAAAATATTTTCACTCGAAAGCTTAAAATACCCGCCTTTTTTTCGCTAAAAAGGTACCTTTTTTTGAACTTTTCACCTGATCGACTAGCCTTAAGAAAAAGGGCAAAAATTTTGCATTTTGTTCTATGAATAATAAATGTAGAAAGTTAATTTCTCTGCTTTTATTCAAGTAGAAGAGTTGATCTTTTTCTAGAAAAGCAGAATTGCCGGAACCTTTCACTGATTCACGTGGAACCAATGTACAGATCTTCTAGTACCAGGTAACTTTATAATATATGGACTGCAATCAGTATGTGGAGTATTTCAAGGATTCTGGTTACATGCCAGACCTTCATTGTCAGCTAGAATCTTCATTGAGCTTTATCAGATTATCAGATGATAATTATGCTGCTGCTTTTCATTATCATAAACAGCTTGCATGCACTACATTTGCAAAACGTCGTAATTCTAAATCATTAGCTACAGTAGCTTAAAAGAAAAATGATTAACATGCTGTAATTATGTTTAAATTGTATTTCTTTTTCTCTTTTAGAAGTACAAGTAAATTTGTTATTTCATGAAAACTTTTTCGTGGATTCACTGTTTCTACTTTTAGTTCTACTTTGTGGCCCAAAATACTAGCAATCAGTGTGGGTTTCTCTGGACCCTGTGACCCCATACCTCTTGAATTTCTGCCATGCTTAGCATTGTAGCCTTTTTTTTAGGTAACTAGTTAGTGCATGTTCAGTTTGTTCCTGGTAGTTCCATTTACTGTCCATATGAAGTACTAAGAAAAATTTCATGAAATCGTAGTGGTGAAATATCCTTACTACAGAGGCTATTTGGAAATTCCAGAAGGATGGGAGGTTCAAATTACTATTGTTTAAAATTTCTGAAACCTATATAATTTGGTGCCTTCCCTTTGTGGATTAATTGTGAAATTACTCTGAGAGTAAGCTCAGGTATTGGGCGTGATCCATACAACCAAAATTTCCGGAAATTTTGGTCCAAAGCTCAGTGGAACGATGCAGTCCAACTTTTCCTGGGCAGACCGGTCTGAATCTTGGTTGAATGGATCAACCCTATTTAAATTGGTATCCACTTTGCAGTGGCGAGAGTGGGCGAGGTTGTGCGAGGTAATGCACATAGTATAGCAAAAATATATGACAAGTAGATTTATACCGAGTAACTTGCCCTTCAGAATAATCTCTTGCTGTGTGGACACAAAAGTGGATATCTTTATCTCCCT
This sequence comes from Montipora capricornis, assembly GCF_036669925.1. Classification (NCBI taxonomy): domain Eukaryota; kingdom Metazoa; phylum Cnidaria; class Anthozoa; order Scleractinia; family Acroporidae; genus Montipora; species Montipora capricornis. The sequence continues at coordinate 10,805,048 of NC_090889.1, forward strand.
TCTCTGGTTTCAGAAAAACATGAAAGAATCGCTAATGAAGGTATTTTACCATGACTATATTAGGCAAAGTGACAGATTAAGAACGTGTGATTATGCAGTGCTTGAAGTTCATCTTTGAAAAAACTATTTCATTTTTATGCTGGCTTCATTAATCGGCAAACTCAATGTTTTACTCAATTCAATTCTCCCGAGGTAAAGATTTTTTGTGTGTTGTATTTGCATGATAATGTAACTTTCGTTTTTAAATGATATGAAGATACCTGAAACAAAACGTTCAATTCCTGAAGGATTTGAATTGGGTAGAACATTGAGTGAGCCGATTAGGTTTATCGCACTTGCAGTGATTAGAGGCAGTGATGAAAATGAAAACCAAGGTAGTGAATCAAAATCGTATAGCATTTAAAGTAATTAGTCCACTAGATTAATATTACACTCCAAATGAATTTTTCGGTATAGAAATCGGCCAATTACAACGGCGCATGTAATCCATGAATCTGTTTCGCTACAGAGATTAGGGACCTTAAGATCGGAGGACGAGGACGACTACGAGTACGAGTTGTTGGTATTGAGCACGCGCATAAGGTTTGGAGGCCGACATTCTTCGATGTGCGCGTTCTCAGAACGAGAAACTCGTACTACAAGTCCTCATAAAAGGAAAGTCGTTACACTTGACCCTTTCACTCCCAAGATCCAAATATTAATTCTCCTTGCTCACTGCCATACATTTTTTCCATGTCAGTTACGAGAATTTGGTACTACATAAAGACAATAGCGACCCTTAGGTCGGAGTACAACTATGAGTACGAGTTTTCCGTACTGAGCATGAGCATAAAGTTTGGAGGCCAACATTTATTGAAGTGCGCCTGCTCAGAATGGAAAACGTGTGCTTGTAGTTGTCCTCGTCCTCCGATGTCAAGGTCGCTATTGTCGGCAGTGACAAATGAAACCATTGGATATTGTTGACGAAGGTGGAATAAAAATAAAAAGGGAGGGGTGAGAAGAGAGGAGAAGCAGGAGGAAGACCTTAGATAACAATGACCAGAACCAGGTTGCTGACCAGCGGCTTTCGTTAAAACAATGGTTTGCTAGGAATGCTCAGTCTCGCGGGCTCAGAAAACCTGGTTGTGGTCATTGTTATTTATTGCTTTTTGAAGCAGGAAGGTGTTATACCGTTTGAGTCAGTAGAGCTTTCAAAACGCATACATGATAGAATCATCCTATGACTGGTATTGTGCTTTATATTACAAATGTGAAAAATGGAACCGTTGCATATTGTTGATGGGCTTTCAGTCTCTCAAAGTAATGTTTTGTACATACAATAAGCAGCATTTCCTAGCTAAAATTTTAGTAAATGATGTCACTTTTCGTAAAATCTAACCCTCTGAGGTCCAATCGGTCATTTTGAACGTGATTGATGGCGAACCGTGAAATTCAAACCTTACGCTCACAGTAAACAGCCTTTGGATAAAATCAAAGCTCATAATTTTGCCAGCCAGGTGTTAACCAAACACACTTATAAAATCTGAAGAAAGAAAGGACGTGATTTTTTTTATCATAGTAGCGCTTTAAGCAACTAAAGGAGTTAAACTGGGCTTCATCATTGAGTTATCGTGCTATCTGTAGGAAAGTTTTCTCAGGCTTGCTTGCAACACAGATGGCTTCATAGCTGAGTTGTATAGCATTACAGTACAATTTCGCAGTCACGATTTCGAGTCCCATTCAAGACGGCGGTTTTTCCAGTCTTCTTTGCGGCTGCTGAAGTCTCTTCGTTGAAACTGCGATGCAAGTTGAGTTTAATTGTTCCTTTTTCTTTTTTTTTTCAGATGAAAGGATGTTGGGTTCAAAATACCTCCAGCCCAGATATCACCAAGACTGTGCTAAAAGTGTGGATTCTAATGACATTTTAGAGATCTTCTTCACTGCTAGGTGGTAAGAAGCATTATTTATTGAGAAGGAATCGATAACCGTGACTTCGTTGTTTACTAGAATGCGTTCAAGGGCACCCAACTAGCAAATTAAACCAAAAGCCTTTGAGAGACATTTCTAGCTTCCTTGTAATGTATAAAGACTGTCTAAAGAGATATGTTCATCACCTACAAGACTTCGATCTGTTGGGATATTTACCTGAAAGTTAAAGTGTCTGAAAACATTAGGGAATTTAGATCTTCAAATTGCAAGCTGAACATTACCTCTAAGAATTTCCCAGCGAACCACTTACTGATCCGAAACTGCCAGGTGACCTTTTTGAGTGTCAAAAATTGCAAAAATATCCCTTCCGAAAACGTAAGGACTGCTTTTCTCTGGTTGCTAATCCTTTAGGTGATGTTTTAGTAAGAAATATATAGCTGTTTGGAAATGTAATACCGAAATTCTTAGAACGGTTTGAGTCTCCCGAACACATATTTTATCGAAGAATATCATTGGGTGCCCCTGTTCCTTCGATTCTCGTATTGCTGAGCAGATGTATTTGTATCTAGGGCCTCTAGAATACATAAAAATGAAACATTTATGACCTTTAGACTATTAAAACAGATGCTAACGACTTCACCACATTGACTCTACATGTCCAACACTAGGAGCTAGGGAAACATCTACTGTCTTTGTTGTCCAACATGGCGCCGCAAACCACTCCTTTCGAAACTTTCTTTCGGTACTACTTACTATTTAGAAATCAAAAAGCTTCATCGATAAAATGAGCACGTTTTTTTATGTTATAGTTGCGATGGTGTGATTAGATTTGGGACAAAGACAAGACCCTTCTTCGTGAAATTATAATGAACGAAACATTAACGGTTTGCTTCCTTTCCTAACTATCAAGGTAAGAATTTTGTTTTCACAGAGCTGTTCCAGTTTATGTTTCTGAATATTTTCTCTCATCTGGGAATTTTCAGCTGCCGTAGTTTACATCAACAAGTGTCTGTGGCTCTTAATCAGTGCTAATGTTCAGTAGTGCACTTGCGTGTTAAGGAAGTTGAAGCGGGTGAGAAGAGCTCCTTTGAATTCTCGGAGTGGACTGTGACTACGATCAGTAACTGTATTCGTTTGGTTATAATTTATCGACTACCATATTCTGATAAACACAAGATCCCAACAACTGTCTTCTTTAGGGAATTTTCAAATTATCTCGAATCAGTTCTTCTGTCTACAGAGCAAATTTTATTCGCTGGAGACTTTAATATGGAATGTGAGAGAATGTTTAACACATATTAAATGAAATGAAAAGTGTTACAATTGAACCCACTGGCAACTCGGAAAAATCCGAGCGCCAGATGGGATTCGAACCCACGACCCTCCGTGATCTAGTACGGATGCTCTAACCACCGAGCTACTGGAGACTCTATGGCGAGGAAGGGTGAAATGTGGGTATTTGACTCGGGCTGCATCACGCAGCCACAGAGTCAAATATCGACTGACAGCATAGCTCATAACTGCATCGCGCAGTCACATTGAGAGCATCATTGAACAATGCGACCAACCAACCACCAAAGTTATCAAATGTGATACTGGAAACCATAGAGTCTCCAGTAGCTCAGTGGTTAGAGCATCCTTACTAGATCACGGAGGGTCGTGGGTGCGAATCTCATCTGGGGCTCGAAGTTTTCCGAGTTCCCAGTGGGTTCAATTGTAACACCTTTCATTTCATTTAATATGTGTTAGACTTTAATATCCACGTTGGAAATCCGCGTGCCCCTTATGCTATAAAATTTGCAGATCTGGTCGAGTCATTCGGGCTTCAACAGCATGTGAAGGGCAGCACTCACAAGGAGGGCCACACCCTCGACCTTATAATCTGCCGTTGCTCTGAGACCGTTTTAGCAGCTCCACCTATAGTTGACCGGTTTATTTCAGATCATGCGTCAGTCTGTTGCAGGTTGATTCCAAAGAAACCGCCAGCAGTAAAAAAACGGGTCACTTACAGAAAATATCGATCAATAGACATGGAGTTGTTTAAGCATGACTTGGAGATGTCTTCTTTATGTGAGCCACCTTTGACAACGGAAACACCTGTATAAGGTGTTGACAAACTTGCAAAGGACTATAATTCCAATCTGTGCAAGCTGATCGACCGTCATACTCCACTGAAATCTAAGACTGTGAATGCACGCCCTTCTGTTCCCTGGTACACCGCTGAAATACGGGCTGCTAAACGTCTTCGGAGGAAAGCGGAGAGGCGTCGGCGGAAGACTGGCCGACAAGAAGACCTTCATGTTTTGAAAGCGCAAAAAAAACCGTGTAACTGACATGATGAATACTGCAAAAAAGGACTTCTATACTAACTTTATTGCGGAGAATATTGTGGATCAAGGGAAGTTATTTAGGGCAGCCAAGAAGCTGCTGGCTAAGAAGGAAGTGCCGTCTTTTCCTGACTATGAGGATAAATCTGTTCTTGCGACTGATATCGGACAATTCTTTATCCTCAAAATATAATCCATTCGCTCGGATATTGACAAGGCCGTCAACTTTTGTGCAAACATGGTCTTAGCGGAGGATCCAGAGGTTGGCCCGGAAAAAGCACTGTATGCTTTTCATCCTGTCAGTGAGGACGAAGTCCAGAAGCTTGTCCACTTGATCCAGTTCCAACATCGCTTGTGGTCTCCTGTCTCGATGTTCTACTGCCGGTCATTACGCGCATAATTAACTGTTCCCTTACATCTGGGGATTTTCCTGATTGCTGGAAGGAGGCGTTAGTTTCCCCTGTACTCAAAAAGTCTGGCGTGATTTCAGAGTTCACAAACCTTAGACCTGTGTCTAATTTGCAGTACATTTGAAAGTTAACGGAACGCATGCCCATTTGACATCACATGGCTTATATCCTCCATTCCAGTCAGTGTATCGAAATTGTCACAGCACTGAGACTGCACTTTTAAAAGTGCAAAATGACATCCTAATGAACTTGAATTCTCAACGTGTGACTCTCCTTGTGATACTGGCGTCATATGTGGGTTGAGTTTCTTGGTTCTCTACTCTGCACAGTGAGATTTTCTCCGGGTACTCCGGTTACCCCTCTCCTCAAAAACCAACACTTGACTTGATTTGCGTTAATTGTTAATTTCCATTTACGTTGTCCCTATTTCAAAGTCATTTAATCACCTCGTACCTCGCAACTTATCATCTTCCTGGTGGCTTGATAGCTTCTGTTCAGAGTGTAGATGCTTTGCAACCATTCGTTATAGTCACAGGTAACAATGCTGCAATGCAGAATTGCTGGTGGAAGAACAGTTTCTCAACTTCAAGGAAACTTGTTTTGAAAGGTTTTGGCCAATTATCAATTAAATTACCGTTCTATTTCATGGTATATATGATGCACTGACTCAAATTCCTTTTAGGGGACATTCTCATTGGATTTAAACAGCACATATTTATAATTCCAAACACAAAAGGTAGGGGGAAAACTAAATGACTTTCAATTGGTTTCTCTTTTAACCTTTCAATTTAAATGAAAACCTCAGTTGAAAGGTCAAAGAAATTATGCTTTGCCAAAGAGCATATTTATGCTGAATGTAATGTATGCAGAGTACTAATTGCTGTAATCATGACCGACAATCAATATTTGTGCATACCGGTAAGTTGATAATAATAATAATAATGATAATGATAATGATAATGATAATGATAATGATAATGATAATGATAATGATAATGATAATGATAATGATAATGATAATGATAATGATAATGATAATGATAATGATAATGATAATGATAATGATAATGATAATGATAGTAAGCGTCTTTATTCATTCATAGCCACAAGCCAGCCACAACATACGTGTGGATTTACATACATGATAACACAATCTCATCAATTAATTTAACATCAGGTACAATTAAATAAAATTAAAAAGACACCTATTAATAAAAGATCTCTTAAAACGTTCTATTTTAACAGCAGGTAAAATAAAATCATGTCCTCTGTTTCGCAAAAATCTCTGTTTCTTAGGGGGTAATAGTTGGTAAAGGGCGTGGAAAGGAGTATCTGTGATAGTGCTCCATAGCTTACAGTCTCGATTTCTGATAACTTCAGCTATTACATACAGGTTGTTGGTGTAACCAAATCTAAAGGCTCGCTTAAAAAACCTGTCAATGCGATCAAGGTATTTACCTTGATATGCTGCTCCCCAAATCTCAATTCCATATAAAAACGGGGACATAATTAAGAGATCAAATAATTTAGTCAATTGCTCTTAAGGGTATCCAAAATGTTTACAAAAGCGTAAAATGTATAAACGACTACAACAAGTTGCAAAAATAGTGGAGACACTTCACCTTCTTGGGGCGTTATTAATTTCCCTATTATCTCTCACACTGCAGCCCCCCTCCCCCCCCTTATCAGTGTTGCTAGCGAGACAAAAAAATGTTGGGAACTTAAGCAGTCAACATTGAAAGGGGGAGAAGGGAGAGGAAGTGGGAAAGGTTTAAATTCTAGATACGCCGAGTATTGGAAGTTAGAAAAGGTGTTTTTTAATGAAACTGTCTCAACAATTTTGCAACTTGTTGTCTGAGTTGGTTGTCACTGTATTGGCGTACGGTCACTTTGTTTATTGGAACGGGAAGACGTCTATCGTTTGCGTTTAATATGCTGTTTCCAAAAAAAAGGGTTTAATTCTCTGATCTGCTGTGAATGGAAAATGGCCAGCGATAAACTGGATTTTGGCGGGGTTTCGGTATTACGTAATTTGAAGGCATTTCAGTGCTTTCTGTGAGTCAAGTCGAACATACACATAATTTGGTAAACGAAAAGGTGTGATTTTCATCCTTTCGCTTTTTAAAGTACGCTAGAAATATCCTGGAACCGATTTCGAAATAATTTGCCTTAAACACCTATATTTCGGTCGACACATGACATCTAAAGCACGCGCAACATGTACGAAATTAGCCGTTGTTTACGAATGAGAAACAGACATAACCTCTCCTTTAACTGCGATCGCATGCCATTTAAAGGGAACATCCACTTTCCTAAAAATCATTTCTTAGCAAACATTGTTATACAAAGATACATTTTCATACAAGTCCATTCGTAACATTAGTTATTGCTTTTGGGCTAGTCTGCTGCCAGAGAAGGGATCGGTAACGCTTACTAGCAAGTCTTCTAAGTGACCTGTCGGGTACAGGCTAATTCCATGTTCTTTGGAATGATTGACTGAGCACAATGATCAAAAGAAAGCACCCGATTGTGTTAAATCCTTTGCGATATTTGTTTTACAATGAGATACAAAAGTGAACAAATTGTACCGGCTACACATTATGACATTTATATGAAACGGTCTACACGGTCTACCACAACTTTTCACTGAGAAAATAATATGATATCATATTTCTTGCTGTTGCGATGGTAGACTGTGCTTGGATGGTAGACCGTTGGTAAATGGAATAGACGATATGTACAGGATTTCTAACTGTGTGAGCTTTATTACGAATCACCTGGTAATGTATTGGATTGATTAGAAAAGAAAGTACTAGTTGAATGGTGCTGTTTCCTCGAAGATACGATTTTCAATTGTAACGCCACCATCCCGGTTGACGTCACCAAGAAACACAATAAATGGTATTAGGGAGCTTAAGCAACGACAACGGCGACGGCAACGAGAACGTCGCGAATTTGCATATTTAGTGGTGAAAAACAATAGCTTCGCACGCCCTGCACGTGCGGTTTTCACTTTTGTCCATTTCGTTGCCGTCGTCAGCAAAACAACAACGTGAAATAGCCAAGTTTTTGGTTTTATGAAGAACGTCAGCACTTGAGGATGAATTTTCATTTTCTCTCCTAAAATGGAGTGCCGTTCCGACTGGTGTCATCTTTGAGGAATCACTACACCCTTGTCATATTAAAAACGTTGAAATAGTCACGAAGCGATTAAAATAACGCAAATTTATATTTTGAGATGACGTTCTCGTTGCCGTCGCCGTTGTCGTTGCTTAAGCTCCCTATTGTGTTACATAATACGAGCCATGTGTAACTTTCGGAGCATCAGATCTGCAGTGCAAAATACTTTGCTCGCTTTAGTATTTGGTACGGAGTCTTCTGTTAGCGATGATAAGTCCAAACACTCGAAAATCGATGCTACCGTATGTCAATAATTAATATCCTTTCGTGTTTGGTACAATGTGCTTTGCACTTCGCGTGCAACCTTCTGAAATGTTTTAGAGCTTACACGATAGTAAATGATTGTTTCTTTAGTTTCTGCTTTTCTACGTTGAAACGTTTCCCTATAGGATTCAAATCCGGACTGGCAAAATTATTGCAATCAATCAGACAACAAGTTGAAAAAATAGTGGAGACACTTCACCTTCTTGGGGCGTTATTAATTTCCCTATTATCTCTCACACTGCAGCCCCCCTCCCCCCTTATTAGTGTTGCTAGCGAGACAAAAAAATGTTGCGAACTTAAGCAGTCAACATTGAAAGGGGGAGAAGGGAGAGGAAGTGGGAAAGGTTTAAATTCTAGATACGCCGAGTATTGGAAGTTAGAAAAGGTGTTTTTTAATGAAACTGTCTCAACAATTTTGCAACTTGTTGTCTGAGTTGGTTGTCACTGTATTGGCGTACGGTCACTTTGTTTATTGGAACGGGAAGGCGTCTATCGTTTGCGTTTAATATGCTGTTTCCAAAAAAAAGGATTTAATTCTCTGATCTGCTGTGAATGGAAAATGGCCAGCGATAAACTGGATTTTGGCGGGGTTTCGGTATTACGTAATTTGAAGGCATTTCAGTGCTTTCTGTGAGTCAAGTCGAACATACACATAATTTGGTAAACGAAAAGGTGTGATTTTCATCCTTTCGCTTTTTAAAGTACGCTAGAAATATCCTGGAACCGATTTCGAAATAATTTGCCTTAAACACCTATATTTCGGTCGACACATGACATCTAAAGCACGCGCAACATGTACGAAATTAGCTGTTGTTTACGAATGAGAAACAGACATAACCTCTCCTTTAACTGCGATCGCATGCCATTTAAAGGGAACATCCACTTTCCTAAAAATCATTTCTTAGCAAACATTGTTATACAAAGATACATTTTCATACAAGTCCATTCGTAACATTAGTTATTGCTTTTGGGCTAGTCTGCTGCCAGAGAAGGGATCGGTAACGCTTACTAGCAAGTCTTCTAAGTGACCTGTCGGGTACAGGCTAATTCCATGTTCTTTGGAATGATTGACTGAGCACAATGATCAAAAGAAAGCACCCGATTGTGTTAAATCCTTTGCGATATTTGTTTTACAATGAGATACAAAAGTGAACAAATTTGTACCGGCTACACATTATGACATTTATATGAAACGGTCTACACGGTCTACCACAACTTTTCACTGAGAAAATAATATGATATCATATTTCTTGCTGTTGCGATGGTAGACTGTGCTTGGATGGTAGACCGTTGGTAAATGGAATAGACGATATGTACAGGATTTCTAACTGTGTGAGCTTTATTACGAATCACCTGGTAATGTATTGGATTGATTAGAAAAGAAAGTACTAGTTGAATGGTGCTGTTTCCTCGAAGATACGATTTTCAATTGTAACGCCACCATCCCGGTTGACGTCACCAAGAAACACAATAAATGGTATTAGGGAGCTTAAGCAACGACAACGGCGACGGCAACGAGAACGTCGCGAATTTGCATATTTAGTGGTGAAAAACAATAGCTTCGCACGCCCTGCACGTGCGGTTTTCACTTTTGTCCATTTCGTTGCCGTCGTCAGCAAAACAACAACGTGAAATAGCCAAGTTTTTGGTTTTATGAAGAACGTCAGCACTTGAGGATGAATTTTCATTTTCTCTCCTAAAATGGAGTGCCGTTCCGACTGGTGTCATCTTTGAGGAATCACTACACCCTTGTCATATTAAAAACGTTGAAATAGTCACGAAGCGATTAAAATAACGCAAATTTATATTTTGAGATGACGTTCTCGTTGCCGTCGCCGTTGTCGTTGCTTAAGCTCCCTATTGTGTTACATAATACGAGCCATGTGTAACTTTCGGAGCATCAGATCTGCAGTGCAAAATACTTTGCTTGCTTTAGTATTTGGTACGGAGTCTTCTGTTAGCGATGATAAGTCCAAACACTCGAAAATCGATGCTACCGTATGTCAATAATTAATATCCTTTCGTGTTTGGTACAATGTGCTTTGCACTTCGCGTGCAACCTTCTGAAATGTTTTAGAGCTTACACGATAGTAAATGATTGTTTCTTTAGTTTCTGCTTTTCTACGTTGAAACGTTTCCCTATAGGATTCAAATCCGGACTGGCAAAATTATTGCAATCAATCAGACAACAAGTTGAAAAAATAGTGGAGACACTTCACCTTCTTGGGGCGTTATTAATTTCCCTATTATCTCTCACACTGCAGCCCCCCTCCCCCCCTTATTAGTGTTGCTAGCGAGACAAAAAAATGTTGCGAACTTAAGCAGTCAACATTGAAAGGGGGAGAAGGGAGAGGAAGTGGGAAAGGTTTAAATTCTAGATACGCCGAGTATTGGAAGTTAGAAAAGGTGTTTTTTAATGAAACTGTCTCAACAATTTTGCAACTTGTTGTCTGAGTTGGTTGTCACTGTATTGGCGTACGGTCACTTTGTTTATTGGAACGGGAAGGCGTCTATCGTTTGCGTTTAATATGCTGTTTCCAAAAAAAAGGATTTAATTCTCTGATCTGCTGTGAATGGAAAATGGCCAGCGATAAACTGGATTTTGGCGGGGTTTCGGTATTACGTAATTTGAAGGCATTTCAGTGCTTTCTGTGAGTCAAGTCGAACATACACATAATTTGGTAAACGAAAAGGTGTGATTTTCATCCTTTCGCTTTTTAAAGTACGCTAGAAATATCCTGGAACCGATTTCGAAATAATTTGCCTTAAACACCTATATTTCGGTCGACACATGACATCTAAAGCACGCGCAACATGTACGAAATTAGCTGTTGTTTACGAATGAGAAACAGACATAACCTCTCCTTTAACTGCGATCGCATGCCATTTAAAGGGAACATCCACTTTCCTAAAAATCATTTCTTAGCAAACATTGTTATACAAAGATACATTTTCGTAGAAGTCCATTCGTAACCTTACTTATTGCTTTTGGGCTAGTCTGCTGCCAGAGAAGGGATCGGTAACGCTTACTAGCAAGTCTTCTAAGTGACCTGTCGGGTACAGGCTAATTCCATGTTCTTTGGAATGATTGACTGAGCACAATGATCAAAAGAAAGCACCCGATTGTGTTAAATCCTTTGCGAGATTTGTTTTACAATGAGATACAAAAGTGAACAAATTTGTACCGGCTACACATTATGACATTTATATGAAACGGTCTACACGGTCTACCACAACTTTTCACTGAGAAAATAATATGATATCATATTTCTTGCTGTTGCGATGGTAGACTGTGCTTGGATGGTAGACCGTTGGTAAATGGAATAGACGATATGTACAGGATTTCTAACTGTGTGAGCTTTATTACGAATCACCTGGTAATGTATTGGATTGATTAGAAAAGAAAGTACTAGTTGAATGGTGCTGTTTCCTCGAAGATACGATTTTCAATTGTAACGCCACCATCCCGGTTGACGTCACCAAGAAACACAATAAATGGTATTAGGGAGCTTAAGCAACGACAACGGCGACGGCAACGAGAACGTCGCGAATTTGCATATTTAGTGGTGAAAAACAATAGCTTCGCACGCCCTGCACGTGCGGTTTTCACTTTTGTCCATTTCGTTGCCGTCGTCAGCAAAACAACAACGTGAAATAGCCAAGTTTTTGGTTTTATGAAGAACGTCAGCACTTGAGGATGAATTTTCATTTTCTCTCCTAAAATGGAGTGCCGTTCCGACTGGTGTCATCTTTGAGGAATCACTACACCCTTGTCATATTAAAAACGTTGAAATAGTCACGAAGCGATTAAAATAACGCAAATTTATATTTTGAGATGACGTTCTCGTTGCTGTCGCCGTTGTCGTTGCTTAAGCTCCCTATTGTGTTACATAATACGAGCCATGTGTAACTTTCGGAGCATCAGATCTGCAGTGCAAAATACTTTGCTCGCTTTAGTATTTGGTACGGAGTCTTCTGTTAGCGATGATAAGTCCAAACACTCGAAAATCGATGCTACCGTATGTCAATAATTAATATCCTTTCGTGTTTGGTACAATGTGCTTTGCACTTCGCGTGCAACCTTCTGAAATGTTTTAGAGCTTACACGATAGTAAATGATTGTTTCTTTAGTTTCTGCTTTTCTACGTTGAAACGTTTCCCTATAGGATTCAAATCCGGACTGGCAAAATTATTGCAATCAATCAGACAACAAGTTGAAAAAATAGTGGAGACACTTCACCTTCTTGGGGCGTTATTAATTTCCCTATTATCTCTCACACTGCAGCCCCCCTCCCCCCCTTATTAGTGTTGCTAGCGAGACAAAAAAATGTTGCGAACTTAAGCAGTCAACATTGAAAGGGGGAGAAGGGAGAGGAAGTGGGAAAGGTTTAAATTCTAGATACGCCGAGTATTGGAAGTTAGAAAAGGTGTTTTTTAATGAAACTGTCTCAACAATTTTGCAACTTGTTGTCTGAGTTGGTTGTCACTGTATTGGCGTACGGTCACTTTGTTTATTGGAACGGGAAGGCGTCTATCGTTTGCGTTTAATATGCTGTTTCCAAAAAAAAGGATTTAATTCTCTGATCTGCTGTGAATGGAAAATGGCCAGCGATAAACTGGATTTTGGCGGGGTTTCGGTATTACGTAATTTGAAGGCATTTCAGTGCTTTCTGTGAGTCAAGTCGAACATACACATAATTTGGTAAACGAAAAGGTGTGATTTTCATCCTTTCGCTTTTTAAAGTACGCTAGAAATATCCTGGAACCGATTTCGAAATAATTTGCCTTAAACACCTATATTTCGGTCGACACATGACATCTAAAGCACGCGCAACATGTACGAAATTAGCTGTTGTTTACGAATGAGAAACAGACATAACCTCTCCTTTAACTGCGATCGCATGCCATTTAAAGGGAACATCCACTTTCCTAAAAATCATTTCTTAGCAAACATTGTTATACAAAGATACATTTTCGTAGAAGTCCATTCGTAACCTTACTTATTGCTTTTGGGCTAGTCTGCTGCCAGAGAAGGGATCGGTAACGCTTACTAGCAAGTCTTCTAAGTGACCTGTCGGGTACAGGCTAATTCCATGTTCTTTGGAATGATTGACTGAGCACAATTATCAAAAGAAAGCACCCGATTGTGTTAAATCCTTTGCGAGATTTGTTTTACAATGAGATACAAAAGTGAACAAATTTGTACCGGCTACACATTATGACATTTATATGAAACGGTCTACACGGTCTACCACAACTTTTCACTGAGAAAATAATATGATATCATATTTCTTGCTGTTGCGATGGTAGACTGTGCTTGGATGGTAGACCGTTGGTAAATGGAATAGACGATA
>NC_090889.1:10823490-10830990 GCF_036669925.1 Montipora capricornis
CGGAATTCCACATTACCATGTTTGAGTTTTAAACTTCCGTGATTAACTAGAGATTTCTCCTAAACACCCTAAAATAACGTGACATATCCCCTTTAACTCTGCTTAGCTTATTAGCCAACCCGCTGCCTTCTTCTAGCTGGGGTTTTTCACTCTTATATCTCGTTTGCATAGTTCAGTTCTTTTAGGTTATTTAACAGGAGTGGCTGTAATCAGCTCCTATAAGAATAAGAAATAATTTACATTTTTTTTAATTTGCGTTTTTTTCCGGAATCTTTACCGCTTTTTATCCCACTCCATTGTAAGATGCGTAAGAGTAAGGATGTAGGTCAGATGGCATCTGTTTCGCAGTGTTCACTGTGTTGGCTGGCCATGGTCTTCCACCTTTCTCCGTCGCTGCATCGGCAAGCACTCATGAACCCTCTTTTTCCTGTTAGTGATGTTGTAGTTAACGCTGCCAGGCAGCTTAAGAGCTGACAGAACAACTATATGCCATATGAAATGACTTTGGCTTTTTTTCTCATAGTTTACCCCATGAAGGATGGCTTACCGTCTGCTTTTGGAGATGACAATCTGGATGACGATGCATTTGAGACAGGTCTGTTCGTTTCTGTTTTTTATATTTGTAAAGATCTGATTATTCACTTTTCTTTTCCTTTGTACATAGTTAATGCATCGAGATGGTTATGAAACTCGACAAGTTCCTTTGTTTCATGTTTTTGTCCGTCTTTTTGGTCTTGAACCTGCACAAAACACTATTTTTTTCGAGAAGATAACCAATCAAATGTTTGGATTTAAATTATGCGTAACTAATTTGCAAACTCGTTCAAAGCAAAAACAAAAGATTGTGCAGGGTCACGGTCAATTCAACATCGATTGCATCATTGTTATCACTATTGAAGGGTTTAAGGTTTCATAACCAGTCCCTCGATTAACTATGCTTTGTACTCCAAAGTCGCTCCTCATCAATTCGAGTAAATGTGAAGCTAAATTATTTTTTGCATTGTGAGATAGCTTACTCTTGAAATACCTGATCTTTCCAAACTACCAAGTGCGATATGATTGGCCGTTCAGTATGGTGTTCCTCGTTCCCAGTGTCTTTCATCTTGCCATACGAGAGACAGCGAGGGAAAATTCACTCCCTCTGGGGTTGGGAGATGGAAGAGGTTGATGTCTGTGATGCCATATAGTCACTTCTTCTCGTTCAATGCGGTATATCGGCGCACATTGTTGGTACGTTTAGCTGCGTGTCCAACATTGCAGGTTAAGATTTGTTGCAGTCCATCAAAACTCCAAGCGACGCTTCCTTGCGTCTTACACAATGCAATGTTCCCGGTCCTTGGGGGACTGACGAAAGCGAAAGTCCAGTACTGGGGACCTGGAGAGCATAGATGTTCAGTTCAGTAAGTGACATTTTTTTGGGTCTGTTGTGTGGATCTGAAGTACTTTGGTCTTAAGTACCAATTTCAAAATGGTTAACTTTACAGTGATTGTGGTGAATGCCTGTAATAAAAGTAAAAAAAAATGCTGGTGAACTCAGCGATATTGCTCGAGAAACAAATGATACGGGTCCCTCTTTCCTGCATCGTCGCGCGTGTTTTCGTATATCTCTCTCTTTCCTCGGGCCTCGTTTCTCGAAAGTCCCGGAACTTTTCGGGCTAGTGGTTGCTTATCTCTTCCACTTTATTTGTTACTACCGTTTTCTTGAACAGAATCTGATATCTACGAGGACCCCTCAGTGAGATTTAAAAGCAAGAAAATCCTGCAACCAGACCCCACGAACATGGATAATTACTGGGTAAATTAGCTGCTGGCTTTAAGTGGTGGACATGTACTTACTTTAATTAGATGACTGTTCTAATAATCTCTTGACTGTATAGCGACGCTGGATGCGGTGGAGACCTTGAAGCCCTCTAGACTCGATCAGTGACTGGGGAAAAACGCAATAGATGATAGCAATCAGCTAATTAATTAATTAATTAATTAATTAATTAATTCTGTTCCTGAGATGCCATCATAAAGAATGGAAGACAATTTGTGACGTCCCCTCCCTTTTTTTGCGTGTGCCTTGCAACAAATGATTCCCAATTACCAAGCTTTGTCTTAAATTTTTGTCTAACAAATTTTAAGGGAGATTTCTACAATAAAAGAATATGATATTTCACTATTGAGCGTTATGTTTGTTTACAAATGCCAATTGGTCAAATGTGGTCTATTTTGAACCTTATATCACTTGTAATGAAGATCCACTAAATGAAATGAACTACCGACCTGTGACACTCTTAAGCACAGTGGATAAAGTGTATGAACAATTATTGAGTGGGCAAGTTTATCAGCACTTTGACAATATCCTCGACTCTAGTATTTCAGCATATAGAAAAATGCACAGCTGCGAAACAACCATTATCAGACTGACAGAAGAATGGAAATCAGCTATGGACAATAAACAAGTTGTTGGCATACTCTCCACCGATATGAGTAAAGCTTTCGACTCATTGCAACCGTCCTTATTGATCAACAAGCTCAAAGCATATGGGTTCTCAGAGCAAGCACTTTGTCTCATGCGTTCGTATTTCACAAATAGACAAAACCGGGTAAAACTAAATTCAGTGGTAAGTGAGTGGAAAGATATGAGAAGAGGATGTCCTCAGGGCTCATCCTTTGGTCCTCTGCTATGGAATATATTTCAAAATGACTTGACATATCAAATAACGGATGCAAACATCTCAATGTACGCCGACGACCACCAGATTTATGTTATTGCTGAATCAATATCCCAAGTAGAGCAGACTCTTAGAAACGAGGGTGTAGTTATATCAAGATGGTATAATGAGAATTATCTTAAAGGCAATCATAAAAAGTATGGTGCAATGATTTTGTGTAACAGGGATACGGAAGCTGCAGCAATTAATATCAGAATTGATGGTGAGAATGTCGAATCTAAACTTTCCCTTAAGCTTCTTGGAGTGACACTTGACAGTAGACTGAACTATAGCTCACACATAAGTGATATTTGTAAGAAAGCAGGAAGCAAAGTCGGTGTTCTTAATCGACTCAAAAAACTCGTTCCTACTTATGGCTTGCTTCAGTTGTACAAGGCTGGGGTGTTACCGAATTTAACCTACTGCCACATGGTCTGGCATTTTTGCAGAGCATCAGACACTAAGAAGCTAGAGAGGGTACAGGAACGAGCTTTGCGAGCTGTATTCAGTAATAAAACAGCAACGTACGAGCAGCTCCTCGAATGGGCAAAACTACCGAGTTTAGAAAATCGAAGACTACAAGACATTTTAATTTTAATGTATAAAGTGAAACATAATTTGGTACCCAAGACTATAATTGACATTTTCCCTATCTCAAATAGTAAATACAATTTACGTAACAAGGATTTTTCTATCCCTAGGGTAAACACTACAAAATACGGCAAACATAGTATCCGATATTTAGGACCGTATTTATGGAGTAAAATAAATATTAACTTACGTCAAAAAACGAGCCTTGAAGCATTTAAACACGCAATCCGAGGTATGGACATAAAAGGATTATTGGACGGGAGCTGTAATTGTCAAGTGTGCCAGTCCTGACGATAACTTCTGATTTTAGTCCCTTTTTAAATTATTTATATGTTTAACTAAATTAGTAATGTTAGTAGCATTGTAAATAATTAACTATTTTTACAGTTTATCGTTAACTGTATTTAAATTTGTAAATCTTTACATGTATCTATCAATTTTATCTTTTAATCTTAATTTTATTGATCAATTTTAATTAAGTGTCCCCAATTAGCTCTTAGCTAAGAGCTAAATAGTTGAATAAAGTTGAATAAAGTTTATGTATGTATGTATGTATGTTGTACTTGTACAGATACACAAAAAAATAAATCTTAAGTTAGGAAAAATGAAAATTTTCATTATACCAAAAACTTAAATTTTTGAAAAGGCTGTCTCAGTGAAGCAATCGCCATTCGTTGCAGGTGCCTTTCCAAACCTGCAGCTAAAGACGTCGTGGTTCATGGAAGGAAGACCACCCACCACCTGACCTTGAGCAACAAAACCAACAGGAAGAAATTAGCAAAAGCTGATTGGGTGCCTTTATTGTAGAGTCCATCGTGTGTCACGATTGGAGGTTCAAATAAGGAGTTTTAGCGATGACAACAACAAATTTAATGGCAACGAGGTGAAACACTTGGGTTAATGTGGAAAATTATCGCGTGCTTCTCCACTTGCGCAGAATAACCTCCGGCATGCATTTTATCACAAAAAAAGGTGTGAAATGAGCAAATTCCAGGTTAGGATGACAGATGATACATCGTGAGCAGCAATTGCAACTATTGTTGTTTGAATGTGTTATGTGCCCTTGGGAAGGATGATAAACCAGTTGCCTGGCAACGGGTGGAAGGCGAATCGAAAAATCAGATTCCTGGAGTCCCGAAACTCCCGAAACTTTTCGGACCTTTTCAGGTGTCAAAATTCCCTCTGTATCTCAAGAAACGAGAGGGTTTAAGTCGTCAAACTTCCTGCTTCTTGTTATCTTGAAAACATCTTAGAAGATCAGCTTTCCAAAATGAGCGGATGGCAGTTTCACAAATGGCTTTTCGGGCCCGAAAAGTTTTCGGGACTTTCGAGAAACGGGCCCATGGTCAGGGACCTGGACCCTCAGGAGTTCTAGTAGCGCAATGTGTAGAGCATCCTACCGGTGTTAAGGAGATCGTTGATTTTCAGTTGCCCGTTTTGCCGCGGTTGCCAAGCAACTAGTTTATCACCGTGAGCAGCAATATTTTATCCGTCGTTTAAAACCTTTTGTACCAATCCTGCCATAGGTAGCTTCGTGCATCTGTAAGTTGTGAATCATTTTTTTTCTTTTGTTTTTATGGTTAAAGATTTTTCAAATCAGTTCAATTGTGATTGTTCTTTGTCTTAAATTCTGATTATCATGATATGAAACAAAGGAAAAATCGAAATTGAATTAGCTTGAAAATTTTTAATCAAAAATAAAACTGAGCCATGACATGTACATTGCACAATTCGAAAAGCTGGGAGTAATCGCAAAATGTGTATTATGGTATGCACAATTATTTCTTACCGATGTGGTTGTTAAACTCCCTCTTTTTTCGCATTTTATTGGAATTTTCATTTCTGTACTTTTCATTCTAGTCAATTAGCTCAATGTCAGACAGCCTTTCTTTCGCGCCAACCGAAGTTTATTTCCCCCCATCCTCCAAACCCTAGAGATTGTCCATGGCTAGTTCAGTTGCGTTGTCCGAGCACCAATCCAGGTCAAAATTGTGGTAACCTCCCGAATTTGGTGACTCGCCTGTTTCATCGCCACCGAGAACTCCGCCACCAGAGCCAGCAATGCCCTTAACCCCTCCCCTAGTAAGGTTACTATGTGAAGACAGTTTTTAAACAACCGTGAATTTTTTTACGTGCAGGGTGCGTCCATTGAAGATGGATTCATTTGTAAATAGTTACGCTTGAGATTAATTCATGGCAGTGGATGCTGGATATCACGAAGCTTCTGAATACCATTTGTCACTCAACACAGTGCATATGGGGATGCTTGCTGTGCAGGCTAGCCCACAAGATTGACAGACCAACCCACTCATGTACACCATTTCGCTGATCGTATTTATATTTTCATTGTATTTTTATAATAATGATAATAATAATAATAATGATAATAATGATGATGATGACGATGACGATGACGATGACGATAATAACAGTAATAATAATAATAATAATAATAATAATAATAACAATAATAATAATAATAATAATAATAATAATAATAATTGGCTTGCTACTCGCCCTTTATCGCAGTCAGAGACTGAATTGCTAAGGGCGCAGCTCAACGAGGACCGAAGGAGCTGTGCAGCCGGCTAGTCGTTCGGCCCCTAAAGACGACCCATGCAGAGCATGGAGTACAGCACCACAGCCAGGTGGAATAAGTTGTAAGTTGAGAGTTGATTTTGCAGAGGGAGGAAAACCAGATGGCCCGGAGAAAAACTCTCGGAATAATATTGAGATTGATTAAAACTCAGCCCACATCCCGGGTCCGCAAAGGTGGGAGGCATGAGTGTTTCTACAGGGCCATCCTTACTCCCCTTGAGAATGACAGTTATCGCGGCAATTAACTTGGCAATTAATTTAATTTCATTTAACATAATTTATATAGCGCTAACTCCACTAATTGACCAAAGCGCTTTACAATTCATAATATTAAAAAAATTAAAAGATCCCACTAGTAATAAAATATGAATAAATTAAAAACCTATTTACAGTCTTATTTATAAAAATATCACAATAAATCCTATTTTATTTATTTTAATTCTGTAGAAAGGTCTGGCAACCAAGATGATTACAAGAGTGACAACGAGAGCACAGGAACTAAAGAAGACAAGAACGTGGATGATGCTGTGAGCAAAAGTAAGATCGACGATACTTCGTACCGGCCCACGACAAACGCACATGTACTGACTATGCCAGAAGGTGGAGGAGAATCGCCGTCCAAGGGTAGTAACCCAGGTCGCTCTTGGCTCTAAAAGGAACCCCTTGCCACGATACAGAACGGAATGCATGCGCAAACGAAAGAGAACCAAACAAAGGCAACTGATGCTGGAACAGCGAAAGGTACAGTATCCTACCAAGGTGTCTCCACTTCTCTGGCCGAAGATTCCAGAGTTAAAGATTCGTCCCCGAGAATTTTTGTTGTTGTTACTATGCTTCCTTTCATGTGTAAGATTCCATTTCCCGATCAATGCTTTTTTCGAGTGGGTAGGAGGGCACATTGCGTTGTGCAAACCCCAAAATGATGGCTGTGCATTACAAGTGGGTAAAATGATACACCAGAAATCTATGCACAATGATTAAAAACTTCGTTAACGAAAAAGCAACATGGACCACCGTTAAGCAGGTTACGCACGAGCTACTGTAGTTTTCCTCGGCAAGTGTCATGGACAATTTTCGTTGGGTCGTGTGTATGCCACAAGTTTCCTTTGACGAGTTTTGCGTTGACAAGTTTTATTTGCTCGTGTGAACAAATAAACGAGTTTGCTTTGACAAGTTTTCACTGAAGCCAGCGATACAAGTACGTATAGGACAACGAAAACCGAAAACGCGGGGCGCCAAAAAAGGAAAAAAAAAACATTTTTCAAAAGTACATTTTTCAGTAACGATTACAAGCTTAATCATAAAGATATGCAGTCTTTTACCTTTTTGTGCAGCAATATCTAAATTAGGAAATTCAGCTCTTAAGAGGTTTCCTGTTTCGATCCCTCTAGTAATCTATTTTGGTACTCCACATAGCCAGCGTTTCCGTGGGGAAACACGAAAGATTTTTTGATGTTTCGACCGCGCGAAAAATGGGCGAGACAAAAATCTTTCATATTCCCCGCACGAAAACACTTCCTACGCAGGCAAGCTTTTTCTTGAGCGTAGGGGTTCCAGGGAAAGAGTGA
Organism: Montipora capricornis; assembly: GCF_036669925.1. Lineage (NCBI taxonomy): Eukaryota > Metazoa > Cnidaria > Anthozoa > Scleractinia > Acroporidae > Montipora > Montipora capricornis. The sequence goes on from NC_090889.1 coordinate 10,830,947, forward strand.
TGTAGCAAGCACGAGAACAAGACCACTGAGCGCCCCGCAATTTC
>NC_090889.1:10833490-10838490 GCF_036669925.1 Montipora capricornis
TTTTTGTCGCGTTTGAATGAAATAAGTGGAGGTTGCGAAAAGATTCTACCAGTCTCGGGATCATTTTGGAGTAATTTAAAATTACTAAGAATGATGCTTTTGACTGCGTGATTATGAGGATGGAAAGTGAGGGTGAATGGAATTCTGTCATTCTTATCTTTCTGTGACGTTTGTAGTGACGACTGTCGATCAAATTTTTGGGCGCGATGTTGGCCCGCTTTGACCACAGAGACAGGATAGCCACGTTTTTCGAAGAACTGGCACATCTCCTCTGATTTGCTGGAAAAATCGGAGTCATCACTACATAGACGTCGAAGTCTAAGAAATTGAGAATAAAGAATGGAGTTCTTGACATGTGATGGATGTGACGATGAATACAACAAATAACTGTGTGAATCAGTAGGTTTGTAGTGCACACTAGTACATAGCACGTTGCCTCAAATAGAAACTTTGATATCTAGGAAAGCCAATGAAGTTTCCGAAATTTCCCAGGTATATTTAAGAGCCGGATGAAAAGAGTTGACGGAGGTTATAAATTGATCGAGTTCTTCTCTGCTGGATGAAATAGCGCCGATGCAGTCGTCGATGTAGCGGCCGTAGAGTTCAGGTTTGGGGCCGTTGTACTGATTAAAAAATTGGTGTTCAACATATCCTACAAAAAGATTGGCATAGCTAGGTCCCATTCTCGTGCCCATCGTCTTTGACAGTGCGTTGATCGAAAAAGTGTTTAAGTGCTTGAAGAGAGAGGTGCGGTAGCTGTATTATGTGCTTGATATATATGGGTTATTGGCCAAGTGTGAGGTCAAGATGGCTGAATATTGGCTAAGTTCTTTTTTCTTTTTTTGCGTGTTTATGGACCGAGACGAAGTCGAGGAGCGTAAACAACCAAAAAAAGAACGAGGCCAATGTCCAGCCATCTTGACCGAAAAAACTTGGTCAATAAAGGATTTACCCGGAAAGAAACCTCTCTCTGAGTAGAAAACCAACAAACTCAACCCACATACGACGCTAATTATGGGATTGGAACCCAGGCCACATTGGTGGGAGGCTAGTGCTCTCACTATAGAGTTTTAGCAAAGACGACGGCTACGGCAACGAAAACATCTAACTAACATATAACTAACGCTATCGCAAGTCTTTGAAGATTATTCCGTCTTATTCACCATGTACAATACGTGCGAACTATCCTGTAACTGGATCGGTACGAACGTTTTTAAAGTCAAAACAGAAAATGAAGGGTTCATTGTTATTTTCTCACGTTGTCGTTGTAACCTAAAATTTGGTGATTTCACGTTGTTGTTTTGTGGAGAACGGCAGAGAAATGCACGGAAACGCACCACGAGTATTTTGCCTTTTTCAACCAATAATATTCTTTTTTTTTGTGGCGTTGCCGTAGCCGTCGTCTTTGCTTAAACTCCTTCTGCGCCATACGTACCGTCACAACTAGTACTATTTAGTTATTTTGAAAGAAACACAATAACTGCAACGAGGTATTCCAAAACAATACTTGTTTCTCACCGTGCTCGTTCAGGAGATAAAAGCCATTCCTTGTCTGATTAAGCTTGGAGACAATGAAAATCCGCCATTTTATCAATGTACGCGAGCTTATGCGCGCGCCAATGAAGCAAGAAATTATGCGAAGTAGGGTTGCGAAATGGAAAACCAAGGAATCACCATAAACCGATTTACAAGACCCGAAGAAACAACTGACTAATACGCCCGAAATGTTTCGGGACTTTCGAGAAACGGGCCCCAGGATACCACTTCGCACTGTTTCACATTCGTCCATAGACGATATCTGTTTACAGATACACCTTTTGTCATTCAAGTGTGATAACGACTGGAACAAAAGAACTCTTTGTTTATACAGCCAATCAGGCTCTGAGCGGCACATTAATAGGAACAAAACTCGACAATGTCTACCCGGCTTTAATTAAAATATCTTATTTTATTGGATCCGTTCCATATGCTTCACCTGGATCTTTGTAAGGCTTCGTTCAATTGTTTTCTTTCTTTGTCTATTGTGTTATCAATCAATCAATCAATCATGCGTGGTCTTGTAAAATGAAGATTAACCCCAGCTGGAGTGGCGACAAACACGATTCTTGATCCCTAAACTAAGCTTAAGCAATCACAAACGACGGTCTTCCGTTAGTCACAAAACCATGAAAATCTCCTTTTGTTCTAAATTATTTCTTTCTTTTTGGTACGTACGCGACAGTTGTGGCTAACAGACAATTTTGCCGTTAACGCGAACCCTTAACTCTACTATTTTCGCAAAGATTGAAATATTTTTTCTTGGAATTTACGATGTGCCAATAGTTTTCTTTCTTATATAGGCAAGTTAATCCAGCTAAATAACAGAACGACCCAGCGGTCAAGACCCAAAACGGCGGACTCCATTCTTAGTACTACATCAAGTACAAAAGAACATTCGTGGTTTCATCATGAAGATAATCCGTCAACCAATGAAACTTTCAAACAACAGCCACGTGACTTTAAGAGTGCAGCTTCTTTGGTCCAAAGTAGCAAATGGGAACAAGTGACATCGGACAACGATGGTAAGTAAACATCGACTTCTTCGATTCCCATAGATTCAATAGAAGGCGACTGGCTGTAGTTTGGCCCACAGCGTAATAATTTAGAGGAACAAAATCAAAACCGTGCATATCGCTGATGTCACAAACTTCGTTTTATCAGTGAACGTTCAAAGAACTATCTTAATGCAAACTACATGTAGATTGTGACATCAACCCGGTGCCAATCTTTTTCTTTGCGTGACAATACGTCACGTTAAACGTAAACTCACCAATCTCTGAGAGCCTAGAGAAAAAAATAATATATTTTGAACCTGAGTGCAGAGGGTTATTGCAACGACAAAGGTTTATGATGTGACACGGTACCTACTGTACGTACATGTTGAACTACACCTTTCAAAAATGCCCTGACAGACCATTTCGCATTCAGAGGCTTATAAATAACAAAGAAAAGCGTACTAGTTCTGCTATCACGTCAAGCTCAACCAACAGCAGTTGATCTTGCATTTCATTTTCAGAGGATTTTCTGGATGGTTACCGAGCCATGCAATCTGGCATTGTTTTTCAAGAACCGGAAGAGGTAGGTAACACTAAAGTCTTCTCCCCGTCCCCAGAAAAGGCAGTTCCAGAGCAGTAACGCTATGACGTCAAGTTAGTTTCTTGTGATTGGTCATTGGGCTCCCGCGGGAGTCTCATTTGCTGGAAATTCAATCTGAAAATAAATCGGTCTGTGAAAACGCCGTGACAGGCATATAGGGCTGTTGTTCGCTCCTAGTAATGCTAAGATGCAAAATTATACATTTTTGAAAGAACTTCGATCTTTTGGATTTAATTAAATACTGACGACAACCAACTCCATGACATTGAACAAGGAATTGTATGAAATTGGGAAGACAAAATGACCCGTCAGTTCTATTGTTGTTCTGATGGACCTGTCTGCCAAAAGGGAAGCATCAAGGAAGCAAAGATTTCTTATAAAATAGACATGAAAGATCCTATTTGCGGCAACCTTTTACCTTAAATCATATGGAAAAGAATTGTTTTGAGGGAGAGCATCATAATCCTCTTGGTTGAAATAAATAGGAGATAGAATGGATTACATGCAGAACGTTTTGGAATAGTCGTTTTATCATTATAAGAGAGAACGCCTTCGAGGCCATTACACTTATCGTGGCTTATTGTTCCAACAATACTGGCGAGCATGTTAGGGCGTTCAGTTGTTGCCAATATTTTCAGAGTTTTAGTTCCGCTTAGCGATGATAATGAACTTTGTCGCGATATTTTGGTGTTGTCTGAAGAATTCTTTTGTTAATAACCAGGACATTTAACAAGAAAATGATAATATTGAATCCCCTCATCCTCCCACCCCCCAAGAAAAAAACAAAAAAAAATCTTAACCTCAAACAGAATGACTCTGAGTAATGACGACCCTTATGGGGACAAGTTGTCAAAAGCTTGAAGAACTTCTGACCAACTTTTTTCACGATTGTCCCAAATGAATGCATTCCGTTTCGATCTCATCCTGTTTTGTTCATTCAGCATATTATTGTTGCTCTGCTCTGTTTTAGCTATTTTTGTGTCGTGAATATGCCTATGGTTGCGTGTGGTTAAGCCCCTCTAATTTGCATGCCCTTTGTTGGTTGTGCATTTGCTTATCATACAAATAAGAATCAGGCTTTAAGGTCTCTTGTGTTTGCCTATGGGAGAAGTACACTGACTCCAGAGTTCCCTATCGTTGTTAATTCAGGATGATGTAAATGATATGTCCAGAGAATCAGCTGGATTTGAAAGGTATAAATTGGTGAACGTTATTACGTTATTTATCACCTGTATATTTTGGTAAACGTTTTGAGATCGAAGTTAGCCATTTTGGAGATATTTATGGACGGACGTTTTTTTGTGCGCAAGTTAGACGGGAGCAATTCTCGCTCATTAAAAGTTATCCCTAATTATCTTGATTAAGAATCAACATTTTCAAATTACAGCTTGAATATGCCACAAAAACGAACTTGATCTTCGACCGTGCAAAGCGAAAAAAACTTGGCAATGCCATTGTGCCAATTAAGTGTGGTTCGTTTTCACAGCGACATTCCCGTGATAGGCACAAGTGACTACTATTGAGGAATTTGGCAAATCAAAGTGTTAGATAGGTGAGAGGCTTTGTATCCCTTGTACTTGATTTGGTTTAATGTAAGTGGTCTCAGACAGGGGCCAAAGGTGGAATATTGTAGGACTCAAAGTATCCTTTAAGAGTTGTCACCTTTGGCAGGATCACAACACTAAGAACTCCCTGCCCTGTAGTCGCTCTCAATGATGTTTGGGTTTTTAAACGCATCAAAGACATTGAGAAAAACCGTTGTATCGTTCCCTACGCCATAGTGTCCTTATCCAGGTACATTTGAGTTAGTGCTGGCGTGGGTGGGGCTCCAACCCTCCTTCGTTTGAAAGCCCAGTACTTTTCAC
>NC_090889.1:10845990-10870990 GCF_036669925.1 Montipora capricornis
GGTCTTATAACTGCGAAGATCATAGCTGCACTTGATTTCATATCTGCAGTTCATATATGATTCATTTCATATACCATTTCATCATTAATTGATATTACCAAAAAAAATATGCGTTCTGTAATCTTAGTTGTAATCTTGGTATTTCTACAGTTTCCAAATCTGAGGGGGTCATCGAATTCATTACACCACCACCCACAACTTCTTTACGTAACACCACACTTCTTCCCTCTTCGGATCTGATCCAAAACCGCGTCGTAAAGGAACGGAAATTTGCCAGTGAACGACCATACCGCCTTAGACTTACCTCGGAATCCATTGGACAGAGACTAAACCGAGTGGCAAGGAACTTGATTAACCTGAAGACATCCGATCATCACGTGTGTGATGTTGTCAATGTGTTACCCAAGCCCCCACCGTCAGCATCGATTCCAAGCAAGTGCAGGTAAGCCAATAGAAGTGTTGAGTTGTCATATCTTCTTTTTCTGTATCTTTTAAAGCTATAAAGACACCAGACTTGAAGTGGGTCGTGCTTCTGAGACAAGTATGCATGCATCACGCACTCTGTCAGACTCAAACCGTGAAAGGGATTTATTCGAAGATCCTCTTCCCAAAAAAATAGATCATATATTTTGAAAGAAATCCAGGCCTACGCTTGTCTTCATTTGCATTGGCTTATTTTGCTCTCATTTGCAATGATCATTCTCTAGAGTTGTTACAATCCACTGTTTAAAGTATGTCTTTCGTATAAGGGAATTTTCCCTGACGTTATTGACATTTCGTTTCATTAACATACGAGTTTCCTCAGAGACGCAGGGTTCTATCTAGGGTATTTGGGGAGTAGAACCTCCCCCCCCCCCCCCCCCAAATGCCCAGCTTCCCCCCAAAAATAATGATATCATTACAGTATCTAAGTAACTATATCGGAAAAATCACCCAGACGCGACGAGGTCAGTGCACATGAAGTAAGTATTCCCTGTCTAAGGACACTACATGACAAGGAACATGGAGTATTACAAACTGCTGGCCTTAGAGCAGGCTCGGGTAGTGTGCTGTACATTCTGTTTATGAGTTGAATAGCGACAGCATGGACAAATTTGTCACCAGAAAACCACGGAAGGGAGACTCTGATCTACACACGTCATCAGAATGTGATTTTGACAGTGCTGTTCAACCACCAGGAAAGGTTGACACAACATCGAGTTCGACTAGCACAGGTCAACCAAGAAAAAGACACGGACCATGTGAATCTGATTGTGCAGTAAAACCACCAGAAAAGATTACAGCAACATCGAGTAGTAGCACGAAGAACAAGCCGAACTACAAGAAGAATTTAACCTATGACGTTTCATGGAAGAAGAAACACTCTTGGATGAACTTTAATTCAACTTTGAAGGGTATGGTATGTACTGTTTGCGAGGGCTATGAGAAAGTACCTGTACATGCTAAAGGTGCATGGGTAACACGTCCTGTAAACAACTGGGCGAAGGCTACAACCCTGTTGGCAAATCATGAGAAAAGTGAATGGCATCTATCAGCAGTAGAGAGAAGGGCATTTTCTCAGTCAAAAAAGCGTAGTGATGTTCCAAATGGTCTAGATAAAAGTAGTGAAGAAACTAATTTTAAGAACAACACGACACTCCTGAGTTTTACAGACATGTTTCGGCAGTTGCCTCTGCCATCTTCAATGTGAAATGAACAGTAAATTACAGTGAAATATAAATACTAGAGAAATTACAATAATAATAATGACAGTTATTAAGACTACGACAATAGTAATTCAAAATTAAACAGAAAGTTTCAAATTAACGTGTTTGACCAATGCGTTAAGTGTTGGTTTGTCCCAAAATATGTGCAACGCCTCTTTGATTTTGAGAGCAAACCGCGAAGATGCCTGATCAATGATGGCAAAATTGTCACGGGAGCATGCAGAGCGACACGCTAAGGAGCTCTCCAGATGCTTGAAAATGTGTGAGGCCCTGTCCGTTTCCAAATGTTCCCTTACACGTGTGTTGAAATGTCGGGTGGTTTCACCGACATAGCAAGCTGCACAGCCTGCACACGAAAATTATAAACAACACATGATCGGACTCTATTGGGGACAGGGTCTTTCACACTAAAGAGGCTACCTACCTACGAAGTGATGTTATAGAACTGATTGTAACAGCCAGCGAGGAAGAAAAGAAAGAAAACCGGAAAATGATGGAGAAGCTCATCCGATCACTGTATTTCCTTGTAAAACATGACATTCCCCACACCACTGCCTTTGAAGGTCTCGTTACCTTGCAGAACGAGAATGGGGATATCACATTGAAAGCGCATACAGAAACATGCCCACGTAATGCAACCTATGAGTCATATTCCACAATAGTAGAACTTCTTACAAGCATCAGCAAGACTCTGGAAAACAGCCTCCTCGAAAGTTTGAAAGAAACCGTCTATTACTTGATAATGGTAGACGAAAGCACCGTCATAGCCTCCTAGGAAGAACTGTCAGTGTGTGCACGTTGGCTACATCACAACAAGCCAGTGGAACACTTACTTGGTGTCATACAAGCTAAGGAAACTAATGCTGAAGCTATCGCTGGTTATACTTCTGATTTTTTGCAATCCAGAAGCATCACATTTGAGAAAATGCGTGGTCTTGGTTTTGATGGTGCTAGCACCATGTCGGGTAACAGAACTGGTGTTCAGACACGCCTGAGGTTGCATGCTCCGAGCGCTATTTACGTACACTGTCGTTGCCATCTACTGCAACTGGCTGCTGTAAATGCTGCGGGCGAACACGCAGAGGTAAATCGAGTCTTAGGTATACTATTAACAATTTGGAAAGCATTTTACTATTCACCCAAGAAAGCGGAAAAGCTAAAGGAGATTCAGGCTGAGCTTCAGTGTCCTGAAGTCAAGATGCAGAAACCTAGCGATATACGATGGTTAGCCCGTGAAAGGGCCGTGCGTGCTGTATGGCTAAGTTTGCCAGCATTGGTGAGTACTTTCAAAGAGATTTATGATGAGACAGGTGACGCAGAAGCACATGGGATTGCTATTCTCTCGACCAAATACAAGGCTGTGGCTTGTATCTACATGCTCTCCGATGTACTGCATACTGTCGCGGCACCGCAAGCCAGCGTACCAGCAATGGTTGAGAGCACTACTAGACGGTTAATGGAGTTGAAGGAGGACGTAAATACCTGCACGTGGTTCAAGAATCATTCTTCAGTGTTCACTGATGATGCACAACTTGGAGCAAAGAACATTGTGGTCACAGAGGAAGAAAAGAACTTGTTTCTTCACAAGGTCTATCGTCGGTACGTGCAAAGTGTTGTTGACCACATTAATAGAAGGATGGAGTCTACAGATCTTATATCTGCTATGTCTATTTTTGATCCACAACATCTCCAACTGACGATAAATTGGCAGACTATGACATAGAAAAGATACGAACTCTAATCATTTTCTACAGTGTCGCACAAAGAATCCAATTTCAGGGAGAAATAGGCATCCCACAACCCGACATTAACGCTAAGGATACGGAATCAGAATGGAAGCTGTTTCGCCGAGTCTTTTTTGTGACGTGCAAAGACAGCACCTTACAACAAGTGCTCTCGACACTGATAGACAGTGGTAACTTTGACATTGCCACTGCTTTTCCGGACTTGCAAAGGTAGCTGCGATTGTAAATGTATTACCGGTGACAACAGCCACTGTTAAACGTTCCTTCAGCGCCATGAAGCTAATTAAAACAAGGCTCCACTGTAGGCTCGGTGCGGCTGCACTTGAATACACCATGCGCATTTGCACCAAAGGTCCTGACCAGTTGTCAGATGATGTCCTGGAGTCAGTGGTTGATCATTACAAAAGTTTAAAGAAGCGCAAACTGACTTTGTAATTCAATTCAATTTCAATTCAACTTTTTGGAGAAGGAAAGTACATTTATAGATCCTCAAGTTGATCAGGGAGATTTTCCAAAGATTAATTGACATGATTTGTTTACCAGTATTTGTTTTCACATTCGATTAGACACATTGTCAGTTAACAGTCGCATCTACCGCGGTCAGTTTCTATTTACAGGTTTACAGTTATCTAGAATTTTGCAGTAGTCATGAGCATTGGTAAGAAATGGAAAAGTTCCGTTGTTGAGGTTATTGCCTTTGTTGAATTTGTTTGTTTTATTCACGTACTGACAAGTCAACGAGTATGTATAAATATTTTAATTAAATTAGACGTGTCGGGAAACTCTTTGCTAAGTGTAACATTGTCAGAGCGTGATCACGACTAAAAAAAAAAATTAGATAAAATACCCCGGTAACAATTCTCAAAAATGTGTCTCAAAATGAACCAGATTGCATCTCAGCGCAAATTCATTTCAAAAAAATTTCCGGGGGAACATGCCCCCGGACCCCCCTAGGACTCTCGTGGCCTGCGGCCACTCGGGACTTATCCCCCAAACGATAAATCCTACATAGAACCTTGAGAAGGCATCATACTATTTACAAATTCACTTAAAACGTTAAAAGAACTTGTTAAACTTCGTTTAAATCTCCAATTTTAAGCCTTTCATCTTTGATAACGAGCCAGTTATTAACCATCAAAAACTGATAAATTCTTGACTGGCAAAAGCGCTAATGATCCGATGTATTTTTTGTAACATTTCATTTTTTACAGCGTTCAAATTTTCCAGCGATAGCTCAATATGCGATGTACTTTCAATATTCAGTACTTTATTTTCGGCTGATTGATTAGAAAACGAGAGCCCTATTCTAATTACGCAAAACTTCTCCTATATTTCATCATTCATTCACGTGTACCTACTTACAACTAAAGCTCCGAGACAGCTAGATAGCTCAGGCAGAGGGTAGAGCAGTGCAGCGCAATCGCAAATCGTTAAGCTCGTGTTACTCTTATTCCCGGATTTTTGTCAGGTTTCTTAGCAACTACTTATGTATATGTGCTCTCAACTGCTATAATCATTCTTGCTTAGTGTCATTACAACTACTTAATAATACCTCGTACATGGATGCCTCTTCTGTTAGATGATGCACGAATTGCGCAGTGGTGAGGGCACTTGCCCTCCACCATTGTGGCCCATGGTTCGATTCCCAGATTCGGCATCATATGTGGGTTGAGTTTGTTGGTTCTCTACTCTGCTCCGCGAGGTTTTTATCTGGGTACTTTGGTTTTCCCCTTTCCTCAAAAACCAGCCTCTGATATGATTTGATTCTGCCTAGTGTCCTCAATAGGCCATTTCCGAGTTCATGTCTGCCTCATCTTCAAAGCGAGTCTCAGTGCGAAGTTTTTCTTACGAAAATTAGTTTTCATTCATATGTGCACTTCGCACTTAGACTCGCTTTGAAGAGGAGGCAGACATGAACTCGGAAATGGCCTATTAGTTTCCTAGCGCTAAACACAGTTGACAAAAAAGTCCCGTTCGCTAACAAAATGATGACAGCAAACTCGCCTTATATCGTACAAGGATTCCAGACCGTACAAATTCACGAACGATGTATTTTAACAAGTAACTGTCAACTTTTTGTCAATTTTTACTTGTGAATTTGTGCGGTCTGGAACCCTTATGCGATATAAGGCGAGATTGCTGTCATCATTTTGTTAGCGAACGGGACTTCCGGCGTGATGCCCAAAGAGTTTACCAAGCAGAAAGGTCTCTGATGAGTCCCTTGGTCGGGATGAAACGATCTTCGTAAGACTAACCACAAACAATGTATTTTCACAGCTAAACACAGTGGACACTTAAATAAAGATCATTACTATGGACGCTCATCGAATCTTCTTCTGCTTTACGTTTTAGTCGCTATGTCCTTGTCGCACAACCAGATGACAAGCAGCCTTAGATAAAGGCCACAATGATGGAAGAAACACTACTGATGGTTCGTTTTCCAAGAACAAGAATACGCAGAAAACGTCACAACAGTGCTATTTCACCGAAAGTACTTTCAAACCGCAAGGTCACGATAGAATCATGAACATGAGATGAATATCTTGACGAGGAGTTGGCCGGGGACGGATTTTGTTAGAAAACGAAAAAAAAAAACACTAAGCTGTATGGGCTGCTTGCGTGAAAAAGAAAGTTCATAGTACTGAGATGGTTAGTTTTCGTGTGGTTTACCTGCAGAAATTTATGTTAGGGTTTTAGTTTACATGAATGGTAGAATGATGCTACTGAAAGACCAGACGCAACCATGCTGGTTCCCAGGTGGCCCTTGGATTCCAGATCCTAGCCCATGGGATCCCGGATCCCGAGCCGTGGATTCCGGATTCCAAACTGAACGGTTCCACCGATATGGATCCTTATGATTCCATCGAGATCCGTGGATTCTGGATTCCATACAACCTTGGAATGGATTCCGGATTCCACGCTCTGGATTCCGGATTCTCAAGCTTCTCATTTACTGCATTCCGGGTTCCTTCACACCTGGCGATTTATAATTATCTTTACTGTGGGTCCAGTTCTTTAACTTCCCAATTAAATATTATATTTCATCCATGCTTAACAGGCTACTTGTCGCGATTAGTCCCTTTGGTTATTACATGTAGCCTTCACTCTAATTTAGTTTATAGTTCATATAATGACCCCTTTTGAATGTGTTCCGAGTAAGTGAGTGTAATTTAAAAAAATCATGTTGTTGTTGGAAGCGCCCTGGCAAGGGAAACATGGAAACATTTTCAAGTTCTTCAGACAGAAGCTGTTTCTATCGAAGAACTATTGATTGTTTTCGCTTACAGGATTAGCGACCACACAGTTTTGAAAAAAAGAAGTGTTTCCACAATACACCCGTCGTTGTGATTTTTGTCCTTTGCAGATGAAGTTTAATTTGATTTGTTTTTCAACAAAAAATTATGCCTAGAATTTACAACAAAGTACAAAAATGCAATGCAAAAGAAAGGAAGAACTACACCCGGTTAGTTTTGAAATGCAATGTTAAATCCGCCATTTTCAACGATATTTTAACATAACAGACCAAATCGGCCAACTCAATGTTATTCCCAGTTTAAACCCTTTAAATGTGAATGCTACATTATAATGCAAATAAAATGCACCAAGAATCTTAACCCCGGGAGATTAAATTTCGTACAACATTGAGGTAGCCGATTTGGTCTATTAACCCAATTTCACGTAACTCGTTTTCGTGAACATGATGAATCAGCTGGCTTCACCATATCATTTTTTTTCCAGGGAAAAAAACCTTTACTACTGTGTCCTTTTTATTGCCTGTATCCTTTAAATAAATCTTGTTAACAGTGCAGGACGTAATAAGGATTTGTTTGTGAAAGTAAATGACGATTTAGTCTCTCTTCGCGCATTGAACGATTTCCATGCAAAAACTGATTATTTTGAGTTCAAAGCGCTGTGACAAAGAAGTGCAATGAAACAGTAGTTTGTTATTTGCACCCGTTGCATGGGAATTTTTTCCGTGGCGTTCTTTTGTATTTTTACAAAATGTTAAACAATCCTTGTTTGTTCTTTGTGAAAGAACTAATGACCAAAAGGGTGGGTCCCGTTGTTTGGGTTTCTACTTTGTCGCGAAGCCTTGGAGCGTGACACCATGCATTCAAAAGGAATACACGAAATCATTTCCCATGGACCATCACATCGGGTAGAGCAGGATTCAGCCCAGTTCCAGGTAAGGAGTGTTCAAGTCTTCTGGCATGGTAATCGTCCTTCCCAAATCGTAACCCTGTCTGGTTTATGGGTTAAGATAAGAGCTACCAAACTACGGAAAGTGTGTTTTCTTTTGCTTGTCGAGGCAGTTTATTTGGGTTGGAAATTGGAGGGAACGCGATTTATACTCGTTGAATTCGTTGCTTTCTATTCGTGTTTAGTTCGCTGGGAAACCCTAAGTTGTCTTTGAGTTGCTGGAAAAGATACTGGATTCTGGTGACGATTAATCCACAAAAATGTCAAATACAGTAGCTTTTCAACGCTCTAGGTGTACCTCAGAGGTCAACTGCAATGCAATGTTTCCTATAGTGCATGCCACTCCCAAAACTTTGCTGTGACCATGATGCAAGTAACAGAAGATCATTGTAACGAATTAAACAGTGTGTAATCATTGGTGACAAAGCAGATTCATATTTATTGTTACATAGATTAGTATTTTGTATGAATACTCTCAGTTTACTCATTCAATTATTCTGGCGAAAGATTGAACTGATCCATCAAATTTCCCTCAATTACCGTTCTTGTGAGTGCTTGGTTGTACTTCTCAAGTCGGTGAAAGCATTGCCGAAGAAAGCAGCCTTTCTTGGTCCCTTATGCATATTTGGTGTGTGAGGAGATCCGAGTAACAGCCGAAGATAAATCGACGATCATCGGTCGAACCATGGAGTATAGTCTCCATTCATTTTCGTACCTCATCGTAGAACCCGTGGGATACAATCACACTGCAAAACTACCAGAAGATTGTCATTCAGATGGAGATCATTTTTCTTGGTCGAACAAATACACTGTGGCATATGTAAACGATTGGGAGCAGATCAGTGGGAGGTTTTATGTTCCCTGGCTTCACGAGATATCAGGTACCGCTGCTAGAAAATAAATAGATCACGAGTGCCCTTATTTTTGTACTTCAAAATGGTGGATAAGTCATAGTGAAACCAATAGCACTATCCAATGGATAGTGGCTTATCCGGTTGCAGTATCCACCTTTTGAATTGAACTGGTTGTTCGAAAGCCATTCTAGCTTTATCCGGCGGATACTGAGCCACTATCCGCCAGTTTCAATCTCTGCGAATATTTCAGAATTTGCCCTCAGAATTGTGAATATGCTCACTCTAAGCACATCTAGTTAACGCGTGAAAGGGTGTGAGAAAATCTCGGTCAACGTGACTGTGAATTCACTCAATCAAAACAGGTCACAACGCCAATTGCGACTATTTTGAAGATTTAATAAATTACGATCTCAAATTTTCCTTGTATAAAGAAAAAAGGAAAGGAAAGGTTCTGGTGTTTATTTAAGTGTCTAATCTTCTAGCTCTCGAGTACCAATTGGGGACACTAAATTGAAATTAACAAATTAACGCCAATCAAATCAAATGTTGGTTTTTGAAGAGACGGAAAAACCGGAGTACCAACCTACATATAACGCAGAGTCTGGGAATTGAACCCGAGCAACATTGGTGGGATCGAGGCGAATGCTCTCACTACTGCGCCACCCCTGCACCCCAAGGAATAAAGGAAACTTTATTGAAAATGCAAAAAAAGAGGGCAGTAATATACTATTTTACCAAAATTGCTTGTAATCTCGCAATCTGATTGACTAATTTGCCGTTGTCGATAAGAGTCCAGACAACGCTGTACGCGTCAATTTGTCACGCAATGTAATAGCCAATCAGGAACGTCCATTTTGGGAAATAAAACAATCATATTGCAAGAAAGTTGTAGACATGTGTCATGTTGTAGACTTGTGTCATGATGTTGAATTTGTTGTCGACTCACTCGACTGCGCCTCGGGAGTCCACAACATTTTGACCACCGTTGTCGACAAGAGTACAGACAACGCTGAACCACTTTCGATTTGTTAATTAGCTTATCTTCGGGCAAATTAGTCTTAAAGAAGTCCTTGTTAGCACTAATCTCGCAAGTGAAAAAAATTTGGCTGTAAAACGTGAATGGTCATGACAACTCGGCACAAAAACAAATTTTAAAAAAATGTTGCCAAGTCTTTTGTGGTTTGCCACCAATCTCGAGAGACAAGCAAAAGGAGCTAATGATAAATCTTTATATGTTTTCGTCCACCAACATGGCGGCGATGATGCAACGTGAAATAACCTTTTGTATACGAGAGTTGAAACCAAGCCAAACGAAAAATGTGAAAAAATGTACTTTATTGGTCATGGCCCGGTTGTTCGAAAGCCGATCAGCTTACCTGGATTAGTGTAAACTTTGCTTCCGTTTTTCAACTTTTTGGGGAAAGTTTCTTTTTGCTTATTTGTTTTTCAAGATTGATTTTTCTCTAATGTAAAACTTTGCCGAATGTTCGCGTTGACCATCATTTGGTAGTACAGACTGTAGAAAAACAAACACCGTGGTCAACTTTAATCTGGGATTAGCATTTAACGGCTTTTGAACAACCAGGCCCAGATGTCAAAACCTTGTTGATGTATTTAAATCTTTGTGCTCAATCTAGTTTCCAGTGTATAATTAAATCTACCATTCGAGATTTTAAAATACGTTTGAAGAGACATTTTGGGGCATACAAAACGCAACGTTATAACCGGAAACTAGAATCATCCCGTATAACTGCAGTGTGTATACTCATTTTTATAGAGAAAAAGATGGTTCGCTCGTTTGGAATATCTCGATTTAAGTTTTGTCTTGAAACGCGTGTTTTAAATTTCCAATCAAACTTAAAAGTCGTGTTTTTATGTTTGTTTTCAAACGACAAGACGTTCCTTTCAGCAAATGTGGAGAGGCGATAGAGCCTTTACATTTAACCCTGTGGCCCTTGGCAGACTTTAGATCCGTACAGGAAGTAAGGCAGAGCATGTCATCAGAATCCTTTCCGTTGGTACTCGGTGGAAGTATTTTCGGTATCGTTTTTGAGGTGCAGTTTTCGGTGATGGACAAAACCGGCGATGCCATTGTCATTGAATACACTGAGAAACGAAGACAGGTGTACAGTAATACACTGGGTGTGATGACCAACGCCTCTCCCTAAGACTTCCAAACGCTAAACCTACTTAACTACGTTCAACTCTCAAAGTTTAATAACAAGCTGTTGGTATTGGGCCCAGTTAAATTTCCACCGACTGGAGAATGAAGAGGGCTCCTTGGAATGCGCATGCCCGTTGACTTAACACCTCCACCAACGTTTGTCCGTGCAGCGGTGCTAAAGGAATTTGCGAGGACTCGCAAGACGAACATAACTGCCATCAACTTGGCTTTTCACGAGCTGAATTCTGTCGACATTCCTCACGGGGTAATATCTTATCATAAAGTCCAGAGGATTGGAGATTTAACCGTTTGGGCGGTGGCCAAGGAACATTGCCTTTTATTTCCGTAACTACAACGACTTAACCATCCGTGTCGTGTATCTTGACAACGTGCAACCAGGAAAAGTGATGAACATTAAAATGTTTTCAAAGATTGGCGGATTTTAAGATGTCACAGGTGATATGAAATATATGGGTGATGCAACAGGGGGTCTCAAACTTGGCGATGAACTGTAAGCGTGGAACTCGCTCACCAAGATCACCTTTAATTTTCTGGTGTTTAATTGCCTTTCATTTGTTATAAGGAATGGAAGACGGTGGTTCTAAGGAATGGAAGATTAAACATACCTAGTTGAAAATTATGATTTGTTTGTCGTAGAAAGACTAGCCTGGTTTAAATACTGTCGTTCTGTAGGCGATAGTTTCCATTGTAAAATATCTGAATGACGATGAACTAAGCAGTCATATCCCATGTTCCTTATGAGAAAAGTGACAAACTGAATAAAGAAATCAGTGGCATGAGTGCTTATGTCTTGAGGGATAGAATACTTCGGTTCACGGTACGTAGTTCCTCCTTTTTCACAATAATATTCCACATATTAACTAAAACAATCGAAAGTTCTCAAAAGTTACAGGCATGTTTCTTTGTTTGCGCAAGTTGAAGTTTTGGCACCTATTTAGCTGATGTGGACCTGCTATACCCACTCACCCATATACACTCACCGGCTGTTCTAAATAAGATAATCGTTGTAATAAGGGTAATTAGTGACGTCATAGAGCGCGATCTCTTTAATCCAATAAACTTACTGAATGAACCAGGACTTATCTTTTATGTTGTGTTAAAACCGCAACATTGGTGCCGAGACCCGGCTCTTTCCGACCAAAATGTCAGAAGAGCTTCGAAGACTGAAGTCAGTACGAGGTTCGTACAGAGGGCATTGCACTCAAGAGTTCAAAAAAGCCGACAGACTACTGAAATCGGCGCCGCTCAACACCGCCGAACTTAAAGCACTTCAAGATCGACTAACAAGAAGAGGAAACGACATATCACAAATGGACTCCCAAATAGCCATGGCCATTTCCGAGGAAGAGCTAGAGAACGAGATAGAAGATGCCTTGTCAGTTCAAGACACCATCTCCGACTACAAGTTCATGATAATGGAAGCATTGAAAAACGACCAACACGATAAACCGGTGAGTTCTTTCCATGATAACAATAGTTCAACGAAACCGACAACTACGCGAATCAACGTCAATTTGCCAAAACTCAGCATTCAACCATTCAACGGCAATCAATTAGAGTGGCTCACTTTCTGGGACAGTTTTAGCGCAGCGATCGACGAACACACCGAATTGAACAACATCGAAAAAATGAATTATTTACAAAATATGCTTAAAGGAGAGGCAGCGCGCGCGATCGCCGGACTACCACTTACCAACGAAAACTATACGAAAGCAATCGAAATATTGAAAGAACGCTATAAACAAAATATCAATGCATACATGGACTCTCTGACCAGAGCTACCCCACCGAAAGACGAAATATCGAGTCTGCGAACATTTTTGACTCCTACGAATCAAACATTCGTGGTCTGGAGGCCCTCGACGTAAAAACCGACACGTACGGCTGCCTTCTTATACCGATACTCTTGAAGAAACTACCAGAATCCATACGTTACGCGATATTCAGATCTGACAGTTCGGCGGATAAGTCACTTGACAAGTTACGAATCGCACTTCGACGAGAAATCGAAATAATCGAGAAGGGTCGCCTGTCAACCACGAAAAGCTACGAAACATACGACGAAGAACCACTTGTTCCGACAACGGGAACGATGCTATCCAGAACGCAGCCAAGAACGCAGAGCGAGAAAGAACGCCCGAAAAAAAAGAAATGCGCCTACTGTGACGGTAACCATTGGTCAGACAATTGCAGCGAATTCGTAACTGTGCAAGAACGTTACCAAGTACTACAACGACAACAACGTTGTTACTGCCTGGGCACAAATCATAACAAAACAAAATGTTTTTCTAAGCGGCGCTGCATGAAGTGTAAACAGAAGCATCATACTTCACTTTGCCACGGACAAACACAAAACCCGCCAAAAGATACCGCGTCTAACCCGTCGACCTCAAAGATCGAGCAAACGAAAGCAAACACACACGACGAACCGAAGGAGACTCACAAAGAGAAGAAAACCCACTCCGTCAATACCCACGTAAGAACAACCCACGTAGGAACCACACAGTTGCTAGATCTGCAACAGAATCAAATCCTAATGCACTCAGCTAGAACAACAGCAATCGGCCAAGGATTTCAATGCCCACAGGCACGTATTCTCTTTGATACAGGCTCGCAGAGGACGTTCATCACAGAAAACATGAGGAACCGACTAAACCTCAAAACTATACGCAAAGAACTCCTTGACGTAACTACATTTGGCGATATCAAAACCACCAGAAGAAACTACGACGTAGTCTCACCCAATCTAGATACGGGAAAGGAAAGTTTATCATTAACGGCAATTGTAACTCCTACAATCTGCCCACCACTGAAGATAAAAGCTTTCAAAATTCCCCCCGAACTAGAAGGTCTAAAACTAGCGGACACACCTATCGGAAACTCAGAAGTGGATATACTTATCGGAAACGACCAGTAAGGTCACCTGATCACTGGCAAGATGATCAAAACGAGTAACGAAGCCATGATCGCTATCGAAAGCAAATTTGGCTGGCTTCTAGCAGGATCCACCTCTAATATACGCAACAGCAACACAATGGGATGTCACCGGATCGACACCCAGTCCGCCGAATCACAATTCGACAGCATACTCACCAAATTTTGGGAAACAAACCAAATCCCCGACGAACGCAATCAAGACGATTCCGTCATGAAAACATTTCGAAAAACAATCAAATTCAACGACACTTCGGGTAGGTATAGTGTTGCATTGCCGTGGAAAGAAAACAAAAACGATCTGCCGTCCAACTTGAGCCACAGTGTAAAACGACTAGCCAGTCTCCAGCGAACCTTAAACAAAAGAGACCACGCACTTATCGGCAAATACGACAAGCAACTGCAGGAGCAGCTTCAAATGGGATTTATATAGATATTACCGGACATGCATCACCACGAAGAAATCGTCCACTACATCCCTCACTTCCCAGGATAGCGCAACAACAAAAATGAGAATAGTCTATGACGCCTCAGCAAAGCAAAACTCCAATTCACCAAGCTTAAATGACTGCCTTCACACCGGAGAGAACCTAATGCAAGACCTGACAGGAATTCTTCCCCGATTCAGACCACACAATGTGGCATTCATCGCCGATATCGAGAAGGCATTTCTTCAGATCGAACTCCACCCAAACGTTAGAGACGCCACGCGATTTCTTTGGCTTAAAGACATCAACAAAGACATTCTTTGGCTTAAAGACATCAACAAGGTCGACAACTTGTTAAAAGGCTCATATCGAAGTGCGTTATATGTAGAAAACATGAAGGACCACACCTTCATTCCGTTCCAACACCACCATTACCCAAAGAACGGATCTCACAGTCACAGCCCTTCCAACACACAGGCATCGACTTCGCAGGACCTATGTACGTCCGTAACAAAAATACTACATCGAGCAAGGTCTATGTATGCCTATTCACCTGTACTACCATAAGGGCAACACATCTTGAACTGGTTGAAGACCAAACAACTGAAGCCTTTCTAAGAGCATTCAGACGATTTATAGGCAGAAGAGGCGTTCCGGAGACAATCATCTCTGACAGTGCCAAAACGTTCAAAGCAGCCGCACAAGACCTAGGAACTCTACATAGCGGAATTCTCTCTCACACTTCAACTCAGAAGTTCCTTGCAAACAATGGCATACGTTGGAAATTCATAGCCGAGAGAGCTCCGTGGTGGGGAGGATTTTATGAAAGACTGATAGGAATGACCAAAAGATGCCTGAAGAAAACAATCGGTAAAGCCTCCCTAAACATGATAGAACTAAACACCATACTGATCGAGGTTGAAGCTGCATTGAATAGCAGACCGCTAACGTATTCCTACATGGGACTTAATGATTCCCCTCCACTTACGCCAGCACACTTCCTGTGTGGACATCGATTGATGACATTACCTGACCATACGCCGAAAGATCCTCAAGAAGATCCAGACTATGACCCCTTAGCAAGCTCTGAAAAGGAACTCGTTAAGAGAGCTAAATATTATGAAGCGATAATGCGGATGTTTTGGAAGAGATGGCGCCACGAGTACTTGACCCTGCTACGTGAACAAGACCGTAAACGCAACACAAATCACCAAACACCAGTCTCCAGGGGGGATGTGGTACTTATACATGATGACCTTCCACGTTCAAACTGGAGAATGGGGATCGTAACAAACCTTCATCAAGGAAGAGATGGTCAAGTCAGGTCTGTAAACGTGAAGATACACCCAGGAAAAGAACTTACGAGACCCATTGAAAAGCTTTATCCTCTTGAGATCAAAACAAACGATCATTATGAGGATAATAGACAAACCCAAGAACTGGGGACTGAAGAAGAAAGGATGAGACCCCCGTGAAGACTTGCCGCTCGAAAGGCAGCATTGAAGATAACAGTGACTTATAATGAACAATAGCACACTGAATAACTTATACTAATGTAACTACTGGATAAACAACTTATGGTATAATTGATGTGTAATGTACAGATTAATTGCCGGCCCGCGAGGGTGTTCTAAATAAGATAATCGTTGTAATAAGGGTAATTAGTGACGTCATAGAGCGCGATCTCTTTAATCCAATAAACCTACTGAATGAACCAGGACTTATCTTTTATGTTGTGTTAAAATCGCAACACCGGCAAAGGACAGCTACAACACCGGGAACTCCATCCCCTACATGTTATGAACATGGAAGATATTTACAGAGCGGGACCTACGGTTTACAAAGGCAGCAATTTCTCCAGCCAAGCGTCCTGCCGCATGGCAGCCCGATGCCCAAGTAAGAGCCATAATAACATGAGGCTTCTGACTATTGGTAATGAATTATACAGTGATTATACGATCTAATATTAATTAAACTCGCGTTGTCAAGGCGTTCAATCATCACTGAGGTCATTAAAGCAAGGTGGAATCTCGACCTTGATCCAAATATAAATGATTTAATGTATTTATTTATGCAACTTTCTCCTAAAATATTAACTTAACATTATAAATATCCTAAATAGGCTGCTTATTAACAAGTTTCACGCAGCAAAGGTATTTACCCGGCGACATTTAGGACAAATTATTTTAAAGGTACGAAAGTTGTCGCCATCAAAAACGTTAAAGTCTCTTGAAATAAGACGATTAAGGTTTACGCTTAAAAGAGTCAGTAGACTCAGCCTGCCTAACATCATCAGATATATTGTTCCTCAAAATTGCTATCCTATTAAAATAGAAGTCCCGAAAAATTGATGTACGGTTATTACTTATCTTTAAGTTCAGCCCTGAGCACGCATGAGCACGAACGAGTTAGATCAATATGTCCACCTTGAAGACATTTAAAAAAGACAACTAAGTCGAGATATCCAAGCCAGTAATTAAAGGCAATCACTTCAGTTTGACTAAGCGATCCTTATATGACAAGTTACTACTATTTCTTAGTATAAAGCGTGTAGCTCGTCTTTGCACTTTTTGAACTAGGAATAAATTGCTGATAACAGACTGAGGTGCCATTAACTGAAAGCAATAGCAAAAGTGCGAACGCACTAATCAATAGTAAAGACGCAACAGCGCAACACTTCAACAATTCCTGCGCAGCTACTTCTAATAAAGCCCAGTAACCTATTTGCTTTAATAACTATCATGAGTATATAATCTTCCCATAGTTGTCATTTACGGTCACTACCCCAAATCGTTTTCCGTTGAGACAATCTCCACATCTATAACATTTATACTATAGCTACGATATGGGCTAATACGGTTCCTAGATATACCCAGATTACTGCGCTTTGTAGGCTGAAAATACAATTCATTTGACAAGGACCAGGTTGTAAGCGAAACTAAATCCTGCTGCATTTTGAAAAATCAGCATCATTATTTATGATCCTGTAGCATTTAGAATCGTCAGCAGACATAGCCAACGTCGCACTGTCAATAGGCCATTTCCGAGTTCATGTTCGCCTCTTCTTCAAAGCGAGTCTAACTGCGAAGTTTTTCTTATGAAAATTAGTTTTCATTCATGAGCAAAGTAGAACTAGTTACCATCACAAAAACTTCGTACTTAGACTCGCTTCGAAGAGGAGGAAAACGTGAACTCGGAAATGGCCTATTACATTTGGCATGTCATTTACAAATAATAGAAAGGGAATGGGTCCTAGAAGTTACCCCTGGGGTACACCTGATCCAGTCCATTTACTAAAAGTTCCATTTGTAACCACTCTTTGACGCCTTCCAGTTAGGTATGAGTAAAACCAGGAGAGTAGGGGATCATCGATTCTAAACGTTTTTAGCTTCGACATGAGCGTTGCCGGGCACACAGAATGGAAAGCCTTGACCTAGCATGCGCATGGGCAATAAACGCTTTCGCTTTTATGGAACTGTTATGATTAGGATGTCGGTTTTTACTTGTTCGCTCTTGTTTTCCTTCAATTTTGCAACGTTGGTAAATCCTTCAGCGTGGTGTGAGAGAACTTCCTCCTATCGATACTGCTATTTGTATTAGAGTTTCCAATCGACTATCGTCCTTTGATTTCTCTGTTTGTCACATGCCCATGTTGGATGCCATCTTAACGGGTACTAAAAATTTAGGTCCTTTTCTTTTTGTTTAAAAAAACTTCTGGTCAATCTTCGCCCCGAGTTTTACAAACATTGAAATACGGAATATTTTGAGCAACAGCCAATGCAGATTTGATTTAAAAACGCCATGCCATGATCAGGGGCCCATTACCACAACATGCATGTCCTCTACCTCTGAAATGACGGTTATCGACAATTCCTAATTTTCTCTGGATTGACTGTTAGAAGTATACCTATTAAAGATTAAAGGAAATGACGAACAGAAGGCATGGGAGCTCTTGGTCACTGTCTGGTAAAGGTGACGTCTGTGGAGAAAACGTGGATCCGTCCATGGCTGTTTATGGCGTGAAGAAGGAGAAGATTCAAGGTATTTACCAAAGTAAAGGAATGGCCTGTTCTGTCTACGTCAAAAAAGATGACAAGGAAGTGGCGCATTTTGTGACTTGGTCTGGTTTAACTAAACACGTAAACAAAGCAGCTCAAATGAATCACTTTTCAAGTAAACGCTTTGGAGAACACTCGGCTTCAATCGATTCGAAATCAACCGTTGAGAGGTTTGGTCATTTTTTGTCTTTTCCAGCGGGTTCTATTTTTGCTTCGATTTCCTCGAAGAAGTTCCTTATTGCTTTTAGACCTTTACAAAAAACAAGAATTTACCACGGACGTGGAGGCTTATTGCTTTGTTGAGCCTGAGAAACTCACTCAAACACATAAACTACTGACAAGTGACACTAGTGGAAAGGACAGGAAGCTGGAGTGGTCTTCTGTGCTTGGAGATCCAATCATTGTCAAAGACAAAAAGATCTCACCCCGCAACAATGGCCGATGGTCTGTTATGGGAGTAGTATGTCTCAGTAGAAAACGGGAACTTTGGCCACGTTTTGATGAGAATAAAATATTTGAACAAGATGCAAGTGGTCCTCCCTTTAATGACGAGTTACATGAAGTAGGTGCTTCAGCTCACACAAGCCAGTCCCAGCATAATGTAAGTAATTCCACTGATGAGTTACATGACGTAGATGCTTCAGCTCACATGAGCCAATCCCTGCATAATACAAGTCATCCCACTGATGAGTTACATGAAGTAGGTGCTTCAACTCACATGAGCCAATCCTAAAATAATGCAAGTCATCCCATTGATGAGTTACATGAAGTAGATGCTTCAGCTCACACGAGCCAATCCCTGCATAATGCAAGTCATCCCACTGATGAGTTATATGAAGCAGGTGCTTCAGCTCACATGAGCCAATCTCAGCATAATGCAAGTCATCCCACTGATGAGTCTTATCGAGGTAGGTGCTTCAGCTCACATGAGCCAGTCCCAATATAATGTAAGTCGTCTCACTGATGAGTTACTTAAGGTAGGTGCTTCAGCTCACATGAGCCAATCCCAACATAATGCAATTCATCCCACTGATGAGTTACAAGACGCAGGTGCTTCAGCTCACATGAGCCAATCCCAGCATAATGCTGGGCATCCCACTGATGAGTTACATGACGTGTGTGCTTCAGCTCACATGAGTCAGTCCTAGCATAATGCAAGTCGTCTCACTGATAAGTTACATGAAGTAAGTGCTTCAGCTATGCAGAAGAAACTGAAAGCCAATCACAACCAGAATTAATTAGATTGTCTGCAAAACTTGCAACTAAATGGAAGGTTCTTGCTAGAGTTTTAGGCTTTGATGAAGACAGTATCGAAGTTATAGAACACGACTACAAAAATGTTTTTGAAAGAAGCTATCAGTCGCTGTTGATATGGAAACAGGATCAAGGTGTTAAAGCCAATTAAGAAGTGTTAGAAACTGGACTACGTGATTCTCTCGTAGGGCGAAGGGCTTTGGCAGAAGAGTTTTGTTATTTTCATAACGTTTAATATTATTAATGCATACATACTATACTACTTCAACCTTACTTCCGCGCCTTTGTATTTCATTTGCACCAATTTTTAAGTGAATTATTTTTAGTGTATTGGATTATATTCATATAGATATTTGCGCGATATAAATTTTAAAATTATATTACATTATTATATTATTATTTTTATTATTATTTCGAAATGCCTGAGTTCACGCAGAAACTGTCATTCACTCTCGGCTACTCTTATTGACTCTCGAGAGCTCTCATCGAATTTGAACCTGCTCAAATATTTCATGAGAGTTGCTAAAAGTTTTGTCTCGTTTGGCCGCGCACAAGAGTTTAAGCAAGAGCTTTACGGTCAGTAGTACAGCTTTTTTTTCTTTTCAGGAGGCTGTGATAAAAAAAAGGAAACAAAAAAAGCATGGTGTCGGATTCGGGTGACCAAGGACGACGCCAACGCAAAAGGCTTTTAAAAATAATTATCCCCTTCGTCCTTATTAAACATAATCATTAGAAATAAACAGCCTTAAGCTTTTCGTTTGCGCACTTAGTTCATTTCACTGGTTAGCTAGTCGCCATATTTACGTCAGAAAGGGTTTTGTTAGGCTCTTTAAGTCAAAACACGAGAAGAACGCGAAACAAAAATGCAAGAAACTTCAATTTTATTGAATCTGACGCGACCAAATTCATTACTTGCCTGGTTCTCTTGTTGGCTAATGGAAAAAAACGGAGACTTTCTATTGGTTAAAAGTGACAGATCAACGTTTCACAAACTTTGCATAAATTAAACTCTTTGAAACGCTAAATTATAAATTCAAATTCCCAAAAGACTTAAAAGACTAAATTATAAATTCAAATTCCCACCAACATGGCCGTCGTGACGTCAGGTGCAGTCAAAGAATAGACCTTATTCACAATGGCCGCCATGTTGGATTTGCTATTATCATGCAAATTAGTTGCACACTTCTTAGGGGGCAAACAACACAAGTTCGAGAGGTTATAACGACTACCTTAGCCACGCAGATGATTTGTTTCACGTTCATTGAATGTTTATCACCAAAACAGTAAAAGACAATCATTACACAAGTTACTTCGACGTTTTTTTCGTGAAAAATGAGCAGATAACGAAGTAGAAAGTTCAAATGTCACAGGCAATCAAAAGATAAAAAAAAATTATAAAAGGTACTTAATTCTAAACACTAAAATGGACTTTTTACAATGTTATTTCAATATTTCGTTGAGCCGATTTTCCGCAATTTACTTTTTTTCCAATGTTTGCCCCCCCAGCATAACGCATGGCTAATTTGCATGACAATATGAAAGCCAACATGGCTTCTTTCGTGAATAAGGCCTATTGTGCTAAGTTGCCATAGAGAAAAAAACTGCGGTTATTAATTCATGTGGATTCCCTCGTACTTTTTCTTGAGTTCATTCAACTGAAGCTACTTGGATTTTCCGCTAAATTTAAACGCTCCAAAAAGATATAAGAATAGATGCCCCAGAAAATCTGATAAAAAACTAAATACATCGAAGTCCTTAGAATGCTTGCAGTACTTTCTTTCCAGTTAGACAAGATCCTTTAATTCAAAGTGGCACTTCAAATACACATTCACTTCATTCATCGAGTCCTTCATGGAAACAATTAAACCAAACAAATTGACCTGCTCTCAACTGAACGGCTTCATAGCTCTGTTGGTTAGCGCAGAGGTCTTGGGTTCGAATCTCTTTGAGGTGTCTAATAGCCTTTTTCACGGTTAGTTTTTCTCATTTGCATTTCAATGCAATCTAACCTGGATGCGAGGCAAAATAGCCCGAAATTGCCTCGCTTCCACGTTAAATTACATTGTAATGCAAATGAGAAAAACTAACCGTGAAACAACCTCGTTCCTAGGGTCTCTCATCTTAACGCCTGGGGCGAGCGAGGAGAGACCCTGGTAGGGTCTGGTCACGTGTCTCCCAGAATCTGGGAGATGACAATTTATCCAATGAAGGGAGGGGCGGCTTAGTAAAAATTTTGTCTATATCAGCGCATTTAGAAGGGAAACAACAATTACTACGGGATGAGCTGCTGCTCCACGTTCATAGTTGATTTTGTCGAGGAATAACAAAGGAAGAAGATGAAATATAACCGACTTTCCATATCCAGTGGGTAACACGGCGACAACATCACGGCCATGGTAAATTGCCTCGAGGCAGATAACTTGTTTAACTTTTAGATTAACGTTAGAATAAATACTATGCGAAATTGCAGCCGAAGGCCACTGTAAAACATCGCGGGTAATGGCGGAATCGCAGCGCGAAGCTATTAGCCTTGCTTTGAATTCGACAAAGCTCAAGGCGACAAATTCCTTGATTAGAGAGGACCCCTCCCTGGTGTTTTCAATTGTCACGGAAGTACGTGACCAGACCCTACCAGGGTCTCTCCTCGCTCGAGAGACCCTGGGAACGAGGTTGACCGTGAAAAGGCTATTGCAGCTCTGTGCTCAGTTACCAGGCCTTGGAATAAAAGCAAGGCTGGAGTTGACCTTGCTTTGATACAAACCTAACTGCTTTTCTTATGTAAATAGAAACTCGTCAGCATTACAACAACATGATTTACATAAAGAAATCAATGGAGATTGTATCAAAGGAAGGTCAACTCCAGCCTCGCTTTCATTCAAAGGCCTGGAAACTTAGCACAGAACTGTAAAATGATCTTTTAATTTAAATTGTCCAGGTAAGAGCGAGGGTCACCTCCCTCTTTTGTCTACAACCCGCATTTAATGTATAAATTCATTTCATAGGGCAGTTTCATTTACAGACAAGACAGCACAAGACCGTTTCGTTTACCAAATTTACTTTACTTTGACTGATTGACTCTAAGAAATGTTTACACTGTTACTTCAGTTTGTCTATCAGGTCCCACTATTTATATTAATTATATATTTTTTCATTTTTTTGGGAATTTCCTCACGTTTTGTACTTTTTTTCTTGAAATTATATGTAGGTAACTTTAGAGCGAAATCACTTTGCTCGCATCGTCGAAGGTCTTTTTAAAAGCCGTGAGTAAGCCAAAGCTGAAATGGCGGTTCCGTTCCAAGCAAGTAAGTGGAGATTAATATCTCAAAACCCTAAAGGTTAATAGCAAAGCACTTCAAAGTGCAACAATGACAACTCTTCCTTTACAACTATAGTATGTTTGACTAAACATGAAAAGGGTTCACGAGCTTCCTTTCTAAAAAATGATGATTTCTCTCCTACATGTATTTTGTTTCCCCCTCAATTAAGAGGAGAAGCCAAATGACTGATTATGTATAGCTGGGCCACTATTAAGCAAGGGGTCACTGAGTTAAGGAGTGTTTATACACCCTGATATAGCGTACTAATACTCCTACATCTCTTTCGTGCCACACATACGTGAATTGATATAATCTTAAGCCCCTTGCTGTATTATTCCTCTCCTGAGTATATTTTGTTTCCCCCTCAATTAAGAGGAGAAGCCAAATGACCGATTATGTTTAGCTAGGCCACTATTAAGCGAGGACTTACTGAGTTAACCAGTGTTTATACACCCTGATAAAGCCTACTAATACTCCAACATCTTCTCTTTCATGCCACACCTACGTGATTCGATGTAATCTTAAGCCCCTTGCCGTATGATTCCTCTCCTGAATATATTTTGTTTCCTCCTCAACCAACAGGATATTTTTCTACCACTTTTTGATGCCGTTGTTGTAGTAGGATTAAAAAGCCAGCATCAATCATACCGAATACTCGGTGATGATCACACTGGATTTCGATTTAGGTCTCCGAAATAAACTACTGCTAGTGCCTACAAAATCTTGGAAAACGTTCTGCTTATGATCGCTAGCTAACGATTGTCAAACCTTGTCGGTTTTGTTTATATTTTACTTCGCAAAGCAATTAATTATTGTAGCAATTGTTATACTAATGAATATTCTAAACAATATTGACTGATGCCAAAGGGAAAAAGATATTGCGTTGTTCTGCATTAGCACAGATGTCGATAATGATTGCCAAAACATGTCACAATAATTTCTCATCTGGTTAGTCTGGAATAAAACTGAGACTGATAAATTCCGTGGTCTTTTGGAGTTTACGACATTAGAACAAAAGTGCTTGTTAGGGTTGTCTGTCTGATTGTCTACGCCTTTTCCCATCGACCTAAAAATGAAATAGGACTAGCTTTTGGTTTTCACATTTTCACTGACTCTAAAAACTAGTATAATTATTGAATGACAACTACTTCAGCAAGCATCTAGCAAAATTCAGTGATTTTGTTTCTTCATGATTTCATGCTTGACCACTTTCTTCTTGAGGCATTTGCATTTGTGGCCCCACGAACTGCTCTTGCATCATCTTCAGCTGCTGCACCCACGTCCTCAACTCTTGAGTATTTTGCTCCATCGTACTTTGATTCGTCCACCAACGGGAGGTACTGCAACATATAGAAATGACAAAGGTTTCCTCAGTATCATGCAATTACTTTTTACTTCTTTTTCTTCATTTTTTTGGCTTGAAATAAAGTGTAATCGACAAAACTGAAATTCACCGTAGAAACTTCTTTATGCCCATCACCCGCAACAAAGTGACCAAAAACTCCGACGATAAAACACTTTAAACTTCACGCGTTTCTCGTAAAGAGTTAAACACACAGACATTTGAAGAGGAAAATAATGACATAGATAGGATATTGAATTCAGTTGCCTATCAAGGTTTCGAGCTATCTAGAGTGAATAGGTAAAAAACAATATATAACACCACGTGCACTGGGAATAAATACATTTTGTAGAATTTTGAAAACGTGTCAGAGTGGGTAGCCCTAAATAAATAGTAGAATTCTAATTTGAATTTTACTTTACGTAGAACTCAACCCATTTTCAAGATCATTTTCCCCTCCTCTTTTCTTAGTTTGTTGTGGATAGCGGGTGTGCCCTTTGCTGAAATCATGCCTTCTATGTTTGGTTATTACTTAGAAGGTACCATGCTAATTTTAAATAAACGGCCTAGCACAACAGGGCTGGAATAAAATATCCCAAACATATGTGGTATTATTATCTGTTTCCAAGAAAACAGAGCTCGCTCAAAGCAACGCCTTGCCTAAAATATCAGTCTTTATGCAGGGCGCGAGAAAAAAAAAAATAAATAAATAAATAAGCACTTTGAAAACGTCTTGTTACTGACCTCTCCTGCGATGAACGAGCGCAACCTCTTGGAAATATTTACGAAATCAGGGCGGAGTATTGGGACCTCTTGCCAGCAAATCTCCATCAAGTTATACCTGATGATAAAAAAGGAGGAGACGAGGAGCCTATATCTCCATCAATTCTTCCTTCAACCCTTTCGCATGAAGGTTTATGCTTGGATATTTTTCCGCTGCAAAATGCATTCATTCTATTTTTAAGGTCTTGCGACAT
>NC_090889.1:10873490-10878490 GCF_036669925.1 Montipora capricornis
CAACATAGTTGCAACCTCATTGAAAAGCTCTGGGAACGAGGTTGAAAGTCAGAATTAGTCTACCATATAAAGATCAAGTTTCAGCTAGATCCCAAGCTTAAAGAAGTCAAACCATCAATTGTCAATCAGCAATGCGTTGTTTATCATTTTGTATGTGATCTGTGCGAAGCTACACAGCCCGTCACCTTTTTCAACGTGTTGTTGAACACAAAAATTTCGACAATCGGCAAGTATTTTCATGAAGCGCATGGTAGGAGTGATGTTTTGAATGAGAACCATTTCAAGATTATGAGAAAGTGCCAAGGCAAATTTGATTTTTTCGTGTTTGAATTGCTTTACATCAAGAAATTCAACCTAATCTTAATCTGAACGTCCAAACGGACTCGATACGTGCGAAACTTTTTGTTTAACTTGTAAACTATTTTCATCTCCTATTGTTTGCCTTAGTATTTATAGAACTTAGTTTTTATACATTTTTGACTTGATAATGACGTTACGGTAACGTCGAAACGTCGTCGATTATTATTCAGCTTTTTAGCTTTTTAGATCTTAGAAATTTTTTAAGAAATGTTCTGTCGCATTTTTTTATTGTCAAAAAATTATTCCGTGTGTTGAATATGAGATGGTAAAAAGCCAACGAGACGCGAAGCGCCGAGTTGGGTTTAACCAGTCTCATATCCAACAAGCGGGAATGTAATAATTGCTTCATTAAATTATCAATAAATACTGAACGCTTGGACACTTGCAAACTAAGACCAATCAGTTTCCAGCTTGGCGACACCTGACACAATCGCTTCTACATTAGGTCATACGAGGGGCGGTTGTAGAGGAAGGCTTCTGGGGGTGCCCCCTCCCCCCCTCCGAGACGACCGGCAGCCTTCTAAAATAGGTTGTATTTTGCAAAAAGACACCCGTCAGTTTATCCTTTTCTTAGGGGCGCACCCCATTCTAAGAAGAATTCTCTATTGGCCCCTGCATAAGTTATATGAATTGATAACCGAGATTGAATGAACTCATCAGAAAGCTAGCAACGAGATATCCAAGGTTGGAAATTTAATAATTCTTTATACTTTTCAGAGAGTAACTCATTGTGAAACAGTCGTAATTCTGCCTGACCAAATTCTTTATTATGTAATTGCTAGGAAGTGTCCAACCACATAAGTTGGAATATTTGCTCTAGTCCAGGATCATTTGTTCACTTCTTTGTCATAACGTTTGCCCTGAATTTTTTCCTTGAAATAAGACATATTGCCTGGAGTGCACTATGATTTAAAATAAATAAATAAATAAATAAATAAGTAATCTTGGGTTTACAAAAGCCGAGTTCCTTATTTTTAAAAAGTGGACGGAAACTTACAGGTTGTTGGCGATGTGTGCGGGCTTCGGCATGCGATATCCTCTTTTCAACTCCGCCACTGTCTTGCCCTCAGACCAACCAGGGTATGGAATGCCTCCTATTGATTGTCAAATGTTTTGTTACGGTTTTTTGTTGAAATGAGATACAAATTAAGGTTTTAATGGAAGATGGCGCCTGAAGGCGTTTACAGAGGATTCGTAGTTCCAATCACATAAACAAATATAAACGTGAGAATCAAGCAGAAACTCGTTAAACACAAAGTGATTATAAGAAAAAAAACAACAAACAAATAAAAAAACAAGCAAATTCAGTAGATGGCAAAATTTGTATATAAATTCACCTGAAATAACAGTTTTAGGTATCGAGGGTTTATGACAAACCAAAACCAGCCAACAAACACAAACACACAACCAAAAATACCACGGTTAGCCACGGGAGATAACAATCGAACTCACTATCCCTCTTAATTAAAACCTTTTAGCGTAAAATAATTTAATGGGTACCCACCAATTGTGAATATCTCATAGAGAACGACTCCATAAGACCACCTGTAAGAAAGAAACACAAACATACTCACACACACGTTTTATTATTTTATTTAATAATAATAATAATAATAATAATAATAATAATAATAATAATATTTATAATAGATCTAGCAATGAGGGAACTATTCGGCACCCGAGGAGGAGACGTCCTACTCCGCATGCAGAACGCGGTCATCTCTCACTCTCACAGATACATGTGTGTATACATGTGCTTTCTATCTCCTTCCCTCACAATCTTTTGACTATCAGTCAGTTCTAGTGGATTTTTGCGACTTTGGAACGATCTTCGCAATGTCCGACAACTTTTCACGCAATTCGCAGTAAGTAATTTTCATTTTAATCTTTTGAAGTACGACTATAATTCCCTGAAAAATAAGAATGAATCTGTTTATTCAGAAATCGATGAACGCTAAGTTAAAAAATGCGATTTTCCTCACTTAGGCTATGACAAGATACACGAATGACTCTTTTCCTCAAAGCGTGTTTTTAAATCTGCAATGTCATTTCAATTGCAGTTTTATTATACCTCCCGGTGGCTATCTAGACGAGATGGATCAAAGGCCTCTGCAGGGACCGTATCTGTTTGGGAGAGAAAACTCGCATTTCCCAGAAGCGAATCTCGGGTATTTGCAGCAATATCCCATGAATGCGGTGGCTACGCCGATGGTATTTGAACGCCCCCACCAGTACGACGTTTTGCAGCGAGAAAGCTTGTCTACCGGGGAAAAAGCAGACTCCAGTAAAATGGGAAAATCGGGCGGTGTGGAGCAGTCACGCAATCGCTGGTCCGAAGGAGAGGTGAAGCTCCTCATCGCCATCTAAGGAATGGCAGAACCGAGACAGCAGGAGGAGCCTTGAACCAATGTGGGAACCAATAGCGGAAAGGCTTGTTGCCGAGTGTAAGGAAATGGACATAGCCTGTGATAAGTCGGCAAAGAAATGCCGTGACAAGATGAACAACCTAAACAAGAAGTATAAGTCTGTGAAGGACAAAAGCAAAAGGACTGGAGAGGGCAGTTAGGAAATCAAGTCTTTCCCTCAATTTGGCGATCTGGATCAGATTTGGGGAACAAGGTATTCCGTGAGCCCGAAGTATGTGGTAGAGGCGGGAACCTCACAGCCAGTCACGTCCACTCCTGCTCCCAATCCGAATTCCTCCATCTGTGCCTCAGAAAGTAGCGCCACTGTTCCATCGGCCGAACAAGACGAAGGTACCGATGAGTCCGACCTTGCCGAGTAATCGGCGAGCCTTTTATCTGCCATCTCTAGGTCCAAGAATTTAAGGAAACAGGGAAAGAGTACAAAGCAGCAAAAAGGCAAGCGGAGTAAGCCAGATGACGACCAGGATGACAAAACTGAGGAGGAGTTAGGAAAGTCAGAAAGCCTAGTTTTCAAGAAAAAGGGCGGCGGAGAGTCAAATTCCAAAAACCAAAGCAACTCCAAACAGTCACGAAAAAGCCAGAAGAGAAAAAAGCCAGAAAATTAGAGGAAGAGCAAGGAGAAGATGATGGGTTTGGAGAGCTTATTAAAGCGCAAACTGAGGCCTTAAAGAAGAACGAGGAAGAAAAAAAAAACAGTTATTTGATTATCTGAGGGAGTCAGATAACCGCACCCAAGAGTTACTCCTTGGTGCAATCCGGGAACTTGGTGAAATCTTGAAAAAGTAGAAAAAGAAATAAAAATCCTGTAAAAGTTTTTTTTTTTTTCTTTTTTGTGGTGGTAGTTCGGTTCCAATTTTTCGGTTCCAGTTTGTGAGAGATGCAAATTGTAACTCGTTGCAGGTATGAGCAGGCTACGGCTAAAAAAAGAAAGCGCCCGCCAAATTTAATATGATGCTTTTGTGATCGCTTGGTCGGATTTTATAAGTTTGTGTTTATCAAGGGTTAAATTTTTGTCAAGCTATTTATACTCTAGCTTTGAATTTTGCTTTTGATAAGTTACTCGCGACTATTACTTTTACAGTTGACTTTAAGATGAAGTCTGCTTTATAATTTAGGAATGTCCGCTTTACTCCATGATGAAATAGTAATAAATATAAAGCATTTAAAAAGCTAAATGTTGAGAGTTTTTTTTTCTTAATCGGCCAGCACGGTAATAACATAAAAACCGTAAAATCTATAGTTTATCTTTTATTTGCCACACGAATTCATATTTAAGAAGCAAGAAAAGCAGTAATTGCTTGCCGAATGATTCACCCCTGTCCAAAGTCAGCAGGTGGATTATCATTGTCTTCATCATCGTCGTCATCGCTTGAATAATCGCTGTCACCTAGCTCATCCCCGCGAAAAATGCAAATGTTGCGCAAAATGCAGCAGGTAAGTATTGTCAATGGAGCTTTAGGAGTGTTTTCTTCTAATGGTTTGAGCAAACTGCGCCATCGACATTTCAGTTTGCCAAATGCGCTTTCGACGATTACTCTTGTCTTGTTTAAGATCTTATTAAACTTGCATTGGTCGCGTGTTAGGTTTCTAGAATGAGGATAAGGACCAACAAGCCAAGGTAGCTGAGGGTAAGCAGACATCATTTTCAGCTCTCCTGTGCAGTGTGCTAAGTCGCAAAACTCGTGCGTCATGAATACTCCCAGGCCATCCAGTGCTAACATCAATGAACTTTCCGCCAGCATCCACAACACCTTGAAGATTAATGGAGTAGTTTTGCTTCCTGTTAAAGTAGTCTTCATGGTTAATGTGAGGTGCTTTAATTGTAATATGGGATCCGTCTATTGCTCCAACTGTATATGGAAAGCCAGCGATATCTTCCATTTTTCTTGTAGCACGTTCAACATCTCTGGTATCTTCTGGGAATTTTATAAATTCATTCTTGTGACGAATTAATTTTTCCATAAAATCCTCGCATATTTTGATTACGGTAGATTTTCCTTGTCCAAACGTTATTCCAGTGGTTCTGTACGAGTTTCCAGTTCCCACTCTCCATATAGCAATACCGATGCGTTTGTTCACAGGAATAGCTTTTCTAAAACGCGTGTTTTGCGTTGAAAGGTATGGCCCGACCAGTTGACAAATGTAATGGAATGTCTCCTTAGAAACTCTAAAGTCATTTTTCCATAACGAAAACATGACGGGATTTTCATACAT
>NC_090889.1:10883490-10908490 GCF_036669925.1 Montipora capricornis
AGCCCTAGGGAGAAAACGACATTGCATTTTCGTGTCAAAAACAGAACGTCAAAGAGGTACACAGAGAACAAAGTGAAAGGGAATCCATCAATAATGTAACCCACCTTTTTGGCATTGCCATGTCCATATTTAAAGTTCTGGTAAGATAACCCAAAATCAGTGACCTTGCACACACGGTTTTGATCAAGAAGTACATTTCGTGCTGCAAGATCACGGTGAATAATCTACAAAAAGCAAATAATCAACGTTAATCATGCTCGCGTATAGGATAATTTGTTCTGTAATCCCACCTGTAGTGAAGAGGTGCGATTTGTATTTCCCTATCAACAAGAGGACTGCAAGCGGGTCCAAAGTTAAAGCTTACTCGAAATAACTCAGAGGAAGTTAGTTAGAAGGTCAAATGAAACCATGTTGTCTCGCAGTGATGAGCGCAAATTTCTATTGCGTCGAGAAGCCTGAAACATTTTCAGGACTTCAACGGGATTTGAACTCGCGACCTCGCGATACCGGTGCGATGCTCTAACCAACTGAGCTATGAAGCCACTGACGTTGGGAGCTGGTCACTTCTGAGTTCACAATTTCCTGTGATAAGTAATTATGAGTGAAAGATATATATGAAATACATCATATATTGCACTGCGGGTATGAAATCAAATGAAGCCATGTTGTCTCGCAGTGATGAGCGCAAATTTCTATTGCGTCGAGAAGCCTGAAAAATTTTTAGGACTTCAACGGGATTTAAACCCGCGACCAACGAAATCCTGCAGTGCAATATATGATGTATTTCATATATATCTTTCACTCATAATTACTTATCACGGGAAGTTGTGAACTCAGAAGTGACCAGCTCCCAACGTCAGTGGCTTCATAGCTCAGTTGGTTAGAGCATCGCACCGGTATCGCGAGGTCGCGGGTTCAAATCCCGTTGAAGTCCTGAAAATGTTTCAGGCTTCTCGACGCAATAGAAATTTGCGCTCATCACTGCGAGACAACATGGTTTCATTTGATTTCATACCCGCAGTGCAATATATGATGTATTTCATATATATCTTTCACTCATAATTACTTATCACGGGAGGTTGTGAACTCAGAAGTGACCAGCTCCCAACGTCAGTGGCTTCATAGCTCAGTTGGTTAGAGCATCGCACCGGTATCGCGAGGTCGCGGGTTCAAATCCCGTTGAAGTCCTGAAAATGTTTCAGGCTTCTCGACGCAATAGAAATTTGCGCTCATCACTGCGAGACAACATGGTTTCATTTGATTTCATACCCGCAGTGCAATATGATGTATTTCATATATATCTTTCACTCATAATTACTTATCACGGGAGGTTGTGAACTCAGAAGTGACCAGCTCCCAACGTCAGTGGCTTCATAGCTCAGTTGGTTAGAGCATCGCACCGGTATCGCGAGGTCGCGGGTTCAAATCCCGTTGAAGTCCTGAAAATGTTTCAGGCCTCTCGACGCAATAGAAATTTGCGCTCATCACTGCGAGACAACATGGTTTCATTTGATTTCATACCCGCAGTGCAATATATGATGTATTTCATATATATCTTTCATTTAGTTAGTAGGTATTATTATACATTGCTGTCACAAGCTCGATTTTGATTGGCTATAAGCACGCAGCTAATTCTTGCTTGCTCTGTTACTCCTACGTCATACCTATGGACAATATATTTTATATACGTAGAATTGACGTCATTCACAGAGACAATAGTTTTATGTATGCAGAAGTGACGTCACCTGACACAGTAACCAGCAGAGAAGAGGAAAGAAAACTTTGCCAACCGCAGAAACTTTCTTTGATTTCCCGCTCATCCAAAGAAATGGAGGAGTCAGTCCTCTTGTCTTTACAAATGCAACTCAAGAATATGCATAATGAAACAATTACTGGATTCGGTTTTAGCATGATAGCGATAATTATCAAGGCATCAGTTTGTGTTATCCGCCTTAGCCTTCGGCTTCGGCAGATAACACAAACTTTGGACTAACATGGGATAACCGAATCCAATAATTGTAAATTAACTAATATGATTAGAAAATAACGTAGTCTGTTCGAGATTTAGCCAATGTTCCCCGATTACTGACTTAAAGATGACTGTTGAATTATCATGTCGACCAGGGCAGGAGTACCCATCGGATCCACTCCACAGAATATCCGCTCTGCATGCTTATGTCGACCTGGCTGGGAATCTTAGCTGCCAGGGCGGCGGCAGATCACACTATGTAATATCAAGGTATAGGTCGGTATATGGATCTCCAGCGTTATCCCAATGAAGAAAACCCGGTGTTTAAAGCGCGCGCTAGTACGTGTCACCTACAGCCATCCATTTCTTTTCGATATAAGAATATGATAGCAAAATGATCACACATTTTTGTCTAGATAATGTCAAACACTACAAGGAGTAAGCATATCGCATGATGCATTTCGTAGATACAATCTTAATCTGTGAAAGATTACAATAAGCAACAATAGTACCATATCGTATGACATGCTTGTTTCGTGTCACATACCCCTCTGGATGTCAGGAACACCATTCCAGTAGCAATCTGGTTTGAAAATGACAATAGGTCATAGGTCTTCAGTGGCGCTACTGCTAGTTTTCCGCAATAATGTTTGTCGAAAATTCCACGGCTTTTTCTCAGGTACCCCAGAAGATCCCCATAGGGTAAGTACTCCATGATCAAAATTGGCTGTACTGTAAAGGTTACACAGAGTTTGGATAACTTCTATAATGCTGCATTCAAACTGTTAGCTTCTCGGAAAGGTGGATATGGGCTCTATCATTATTACGTTTAGACGCTTTTAAAAACTAAACAAATAAAGCAGCATTTGCGTGGCTCTGTGTTGGAAGATTACAGTTTGGTCAACCACCTTTGTCAGCATCGCATATTAGCGGCTCACCTTGAATGAGCAGAGGGCATGAGAATGAAGAAAAGGGCGAATATCTACACATTCCCCAAGTTAAAGGTTATGTTACCCAAGAATAAATGTAAAAGTGAGAAAAAGAAAAAGGGACACGAATTAAATAATAATAATATTAATAAAAAAACATTAATCAACGTTACACATTTTCCACATATTTGTATTATTTCTCTGTATGATGGAAAAAACTATGTGAAGAACTTTCTATGAAGAGAGTATAGTGAGTAAGAGATGATTAAAAATTTATAACATATTTTTAAAGATATACAATTGTCATGCAAAATGTACAATTCCTTCAAATTATTTATCTCTCCCAGGTGGTCTTTGCAGCCTGAGTCAGTTTCTCGCACAAAAAAAATAATAATAATAAATAAATAAATAATAATAATAACAATAATAATAATAATAATAATAATAATGATAATAATAATAATAATAATAATAAATGAATAAATAAACCAAAGCCTCTAATACTTTCTTGTATGAAATGGCTCCAAGTGGGTTCTCTTTAGAAGTGTGAAATCAGGCACATGACCGTTTTATACAGCCAACCATTTGCATTTTAACTAAAACTATCAGCTTCAAGGACTTGCATTTCCGATTGAAAAACAAATGTCATATCTTTTGTCATTATTCCATGGCATTGCTTTGATGATTCACCTTTTTTTTGAAAATTGTTCTGTTTTTCTGTTTCTTGACTTTATGCTATGCAATTGTTGGAAGTGAACTTGACGTTAAGAGGGTTTCGTTTGTTCTTGGGAAATGTGGTGAAAACGGCCACTTTCTCATTACTCGAAATGGGCTAGAATTTCCCAAACAATTTGCTTAAATAGACAAATTTAGCCCTGAATATCATCGATTGATAAGGTTTTCACTAGCGGTCTTGTATTATTGGTGCAAATTTCTCACAGCTGTTTCTATTTAGCAGTTGCAATAACATCCTTACCCTGGGTGGTGACACAGCCAATGAATTGAACAATGTTCGGCTGAGGGCTGTCTCCAATAACTTTGCCCAACCCGATTTCTCTCATCAGAGCGGCTCTTCCTTCATCTCCAGATGTGGCTACAACAAATGACACCAGGGTACAATAAGATTGGACACATGACTTGTGGGGTGTTTCATGGATTTCTACCCCCTTGGTCATGAACTCTTAAGAACACGGTTGTTTTCCCCAGAATTGTCTGTCTCATTTTCTTTACGTCATGAGGCACTGTGATAAAAGTAAGTCCATTTTTCTTTTAATGCCGTTTGTTCCTTCAGATAGGAGGCTGATATCGATGGAAGACGATGGTGCGCTTCTTACCCTCCCTCCATTTGTTAGTGCTCCATTTTGCATGTAATTAGAGCTACAGCTACACAAATTAAAGGGAGGTGTTAAAACATGCAGACATTTAAGTCGCTGAGAATCGAACTTGTGACCTTTGGCTGTCAAAGACGCGCACCAGTCAATTAAGCTACGCCTGCTCTTGATTCAGTGTTTGGGGCTCGAACGCTTAGGGAGAATCGAATATGCTTGATCGATTCAAACCTCCACTCTGTCATCCAGTTGGCGGTATTTAACCATCTTATATCGTATTTTGAACTGCAATTTATCAGTGGAAAATAGGCTCAAAAATGTTTAAAAGCACTATTTATTTATGAATTTTATGAGGAACTTTATCCCTCAATGTGCGACGAGGGTAAAAATCTGGTGTATTTGAGGCAAGACGTCGCCATGAAAGTTTGAAATAAAAGTTAAAGAACAAAATGTCTTTGCACACTTGCAATGAATAGGGATCAAGCAGGAGAAAAGGAGTAGGAAATCTGTTAGGAGAAGGTGATCTATTTTGGTAATCTCCCATTTGTTTCGAGGTTAAGATA
Organism: Montipora capricornis; assembly: GCF_036669925.1. NCBI lineage: Eukaryota > Metazoa > Cnidaria > Anthozoa > Scleractinia > Acroporidae > Montipora > Montipora capricornis. The sequence continues at coordinate 10,888,280 of NC_090889.1, forward strand.
AAGGTGGGTAGATTATGAAAGAGTTGATTGAGAATTGATGATTTTTGCTTCACCCTTTCATAAAATATAGTGATGAGGATTCTTTTTTCTTTCTGTTGCGACATATTTTTATCGTGCATGTTGAACGAGGTTTTGTAAGCCTCTACGTGACAGGCAGTTCATTAAAACACTTGTGATATTGCAGTAGAAAATTTCCCTGTCCTCTTTAACTAAACGGTATCTGGTGGAAACTATAAATTAACAAAGCCGAATGGTACTTACGAGAAAAGCACTTTGCTGCAACAAAACGTATGCCTGGTTTTCCATTTTCACGACTCAAGGTTGCTCGCCAAACTGTTCCAAATGCTCCTGAACCAATGACCTCCTCAAGTGCAATCTGGCGACGTGCTATTTCCCATGCGTCCACTTCAACATTCAACACCTCCATTTCATGTTCTTCCTCGGCACCTCGTGATCTTTAATCCAGAAATGTTGGGTGTTAGTTCTCTCATTTTCCAATGATGGGTTGCTTGCCGCTCGCCAAAACTATTTTTCGTTTTGTCACAGCAAGTTTACAAAAGCGTAATTGGTTTGCTTATTTGATGCGGGAACACTCCCAAGGATGATGCAAATAATGTAGTTCGAATGCCAGAAACCACTTAGCGGAAAGCAAGAGAAAAATCTAGCCCTTGGAATATGTTAGTTTTAGGCTATGTCACGAAAACGGGTGTCTGTTCCCCAAGACGTTTGCAAAGTCAAAAGACTTCGAAATGACGTTCAGAATTGCAGAAACAAGGAGGTTGGTGTATGATGCCCGAAAACCCGTAGTGGAAGACTAACTAAGAAAGCCATACTTAATATCCAACAGCTGCCATTTTACAATGCCAGATAAGTTCACATCATGTATGCTTAATAATCGCGCACTTCTTGGGGAACAGAATTTTGATCTTGAAATATGTTTTGTGAAATTCACGTATAACGGCGAACCCCCCTACACTCTCTCTCTCTCCTTCATTCTGTCTGAGGATGAGGGGACAGAACATTTCCATCATATATCGGCCTCTTCTAATGATAATTCTTTTTAATCTCAATTTAGCCCGTGGTCAAGATGCGCGGTTATTTGGAGGAAGACACCTGATTGTTTGTCATTGGCTGTGTGACCATGGCGCGAAGCTAAAAATAGCTGAAGCATGGAGATGTGTTCTCTACCTTCATTCTCTCTTGCTTGTGGTTAGTTATGCTGTTTACAGAACGGTGCGTCATACGTAGAGTATACCATAGAGAGCTTACGCACAAGACGTTTGCCAAGTAGCCGAAGAGAAACTGGGTCGAGACCGACGTTCGTGACTTGACTTGCTTGCATTAATCATGTCACATTAGTGATTTCGCTAGTTGTGAAGCAGTTTTGATTCTTTCTTAAGACTGAATCAAGATTTAGTTCAGAAAGACAAGAGATATACTTTTTAAAAGTTACAATCAAGGATTCGTACGAGACGATAAACATTTTCTTAATTAATTTATTGTAAGAGAACACGCCTTGAAACCTTCAATTTACCTGCACACGTTATAAATTGGATGTGAGATGTCATGGGTAATTCTGAATGGATCCTGAATATAGTAAAATTATGCGTTCACTACCAAATGAATGAGACGCATACAACAGAGTAGATACAGGGGCATATAGGTCAGCAAAGACCTCATACGCCCGTTTATTGTAGGAACACTGACAAAACAAATACTGCTCACCATCTCACATGCCACAATGCAGACATGTGTCTCCAGAGACAAACCAATTCACAGTAATATAAATTATTGCGACACAACTGGATACGAAAAGCCAAAAAAGCCAAAAAAAAGGAACGTATACCCCCACCAACTCTTAAATCAAACTTAAACTTGGGAAGTGACTTAGAAAGACTTGTTGACTTAGAAAGGTTTTCAAATCGTAACTATCTACTACATATATCTGACACGTATACCCATAATCCCTTTCGCATGACGTCAATCCTCCTGTCCGTGTCGGCAAATTAAATATCTCTATCTATACCGCTTCGCTTCACTGTCAGAAATACTATATTTTGCTTTCACTACCAATGAGAGGCATACATGTCGAGAGTGTCGTTACAGGAGCGCATTGGTCAGCAAAGACCTCATACATGTTGACAGATGAAGAAGGAGCTTGAATTTGGTATTGAGCGCACGAGTTTACTGAATAAATTGACACTACAAAGCTAAGGAAAAATTAAGCTTCACCTACAGTCCTAGATTCTTGGAAACCTTAAGCCTCGTTGTAGTTTAGTCCCACGTGTAAGGCCCTGGCTACTCTCTTGGTTCTCCACCTTCAATTCCTCTCATTTACTCCTTCGACCTTACGAAGGAATCTCAACAGCCTCAAACCACAAAAAAACTTCTCAGTAGCCCCCCACCCCCCTTGAGGGAATAAGCCGTTTTTCACAGAAGCCCAGTCTTCACAAAATGCGTTGACACCACTCGTGCCTGGCCGATAAAACTTTGAATTAAACTACGCCAGTTTATCATTGTATATTAGACACGCAAAACAAACAAACTTAAGGGGACCCCAAACTTTATCTAAGAGTTTAAATATGTCGTTATCAGTGATGGTGTAATCATCATAATCTATTATTCTACTGATTTCGTCCGCCACATAGATAAGATCTGGGACTCCAATTAACATCTATGGTGATTCCGTTTAACATATATCACTGAAAAATGTTCGATGACAATTTCTGGAATCGAGGGACCCTGAATCCTTTGCTTACAATTGATAAAATAATTATCTGTGAACCATAACACAGTTTGTGATTTCAAATCTTCTGCCAAAGCATGAAGCGACAAGTGCCGGACCTTTCTTTGCTCTCAGCTTCAGACCAATTCTGATCAAACGCCTTTACCTCGGTAACGACTACACCCCCACATTCTACGCTGGATGCGTCAGAATACCCCATTTTCGATTGCCTCTATTTAACTGGCGAGATTGGAATGCCATTGCATTTACAAAGGATCACTTGCCAGAAATCTAACTCAAATTCCACGCCTTCACTTGACGTAATTTTACATGATCAAGCCACGATTGAGCAGAATAAATTAGTGCGCACAGATTTCTCAACATCAACATAGATACATTGCATACATGGATGGGTCGCCGTAATCCTCCTTAAAGATCATTAATGTCAACAAGAAGGCTCGAGATCCTTTTGTCCGTGGCAGCAAGAATACAATCGGCGGTGTTAATTTCCGTTGCAAGCCGTCTGAAATGACAATCGTCTGGCATGACTTCCAAACACTGTATTCTTCGATAGGCAAGAAACCAAATTTCAACAAATCAGCGTGATATTTTAAGCTACATATATTAATTCGTGAGACAGAACGACTCGCTCCCAAGCTGTCATTAAAGAACAAAACGATTGGTTTTCCTTCGCCGGGCAACTTTTCACCAAAAGGTTTTAATTTTTTTGAGAAAGTGTTGCGAGCCAAAGACGGCCCAAAAGGCAAAACAGTAAACATAAGGAATCTGGCAGTACCGACTTGATATCTCCAAGCTAGGGCTAGAAACTTTCTGCGTTCAGGGAAGATATCTATGTGGAGATACCCCTAAGAACTTCTTTGGCAACCCAAATGCCTTCGCACTCAGGCTTGAACTTACCTCTTGTACAGGTGGTTATTCACATGCGTAAGATTTAAAATGAATCTTTTCTTTCCAGGCTCTATCACTTAAAGCAATGTAATGCAGGTTATGGTACCATATCGAACACCAATTATTGCTGAAAAGATTCGGTCATTTTCGTTGAAGTAAAAAAGTTACCATGGCAACAGGAAAGCCCTGCAAAAACATCCCATATTTTGGCTTTAGCTGCTCATATCTCCAAAACGAACTCGGTGACCCTCATTCTTATTTCTGAAATGTGATCTGTGCAGCGAATTTAGAGGCACCTTAAATAATTGAAAATTTAAGGTAGCTCTAAATCCGCTCCACAGAATTTTTTTTTATGATTTGCAGAGAGTTTCTTCTTGGCCTGCTGAACACTTTTGTGCAATAATAAAAAATATAGGGTGTTTTTGCAAAGCTTTTCTGTTGCCCTGATAACTTGTTACGTCAAAAAAAAAAGATTTCATCTTGTTTAGCAATAATTGATGTTTCACATGGTACCATAACATTGCTGCTACGTGATAAATTTTGTGGTGTCAATCCTTCTATTAAGAAAGTTTCTTTCAAGTGTTGATACCGTTTTGAGCCAAATTTCTTCGGTGAATGACAAGGAAATATAAAGTTGATTTGTCCAGTGTATACGCAGGAATAAAAGAAAATCAAAATCAATGAATAAATTAATAGAGTTATTCCACATCAAATAAACCTACCTTTCCGCGTTTTTTTTTTTTTTTTTCATTTCACCACGGACAGCAAATACCCATTTTCGACATTTTTGACTTGATGTTTGGGACGTGTGACGTCATTTTAAAAAAAATCACTTCCAGCCAACGTCCATGTTGAGAAAAACATCGGCTGCTTAAGCTCTCTAATTAGCTAATGTCTTTTGTAGTGCGTTGCAGTACAGTGCAGTGCAGTGCAGTATATTGTAAAGTAGGGCTGTATTGTGGAGTATTGGGTTAAAAAATATAAGTTGTCTAAAATGAATAACAAATAAATAAATAAGAGATTAATTGCTTACAAGATAGAAAACGGAAAAAGGAAATCGAATAGAGTGTAAAATCGTCCTTATACAAAAACAAAAGCAATAGAGAGAGCGGTAGATGACCTTGGTTGGACTTGTAGAGGATCAATCTAATTTTGTGGAATAAGGAAATGCTTGTCGTTAACCCGTCTGCACCAGTTTTTGAGACTAGTTTTTTTCTCTTTTTTTTAAGAATCATTAAGTCATTTCTATCTCGCTGAAAACATTTCTTACGACCGAATTTCGAGGTCTGTCGAGATTCTATTATTACGGTTAACGTTCACTTTAGACAAATGAGCAGTATATGAGATCAGAACGACTGAGCAAAGGTCTCTATTTCTTTTAAAGTGCATTATTGTGTATTACAAGTGGGTTAGCGGATGTGAGAGAATGATTAACACATATCAAATCAAAGTTATTACAATTGAACCCACTGGGAACTCGGAAAGATCCGAGCCCCAGATGGGCTCCGAGTTGCCAGTGGGTTCAATTGTAATACCTTTAATAGACCATATTCGTATTCTCGGTATAGGACTGGAACTAGCTTGCAATGGAGGCTAATGCGGGGGAATCTTTTCAAATGCAAATATTTTCTAATATATTCCTCCGCATTAGCCTTCATTGCAAGCTAGTTCCAGTCCAATACCGAGAATACGAATATGGTTTATTTGATATGTGTTAGCCATTCTCTCACATTTGCTCACTTTGGTGGTTGGTTGGCCCCATGGTTCACAGAAATACAGGCAACTGGATTTCAATGATGCTCTCAATGTGACTGCGCGATGCAGTTATGAGCTATGCTGTCAGTCGCTAATTGACTCTGTGGCTGCGTGATGCAGCTCGAGTCGAATACCTACATTTCACGGTTGCACACCATAGAGTCTCCAGTAGCTCAGTACAAGATCAAGGAGGGTCGTGGGTTAGAATCCCATCTGGGGCTCGGATTTTTCCGAGTTCCCAGTGGGTTCAATTGTAATATCTTTCATTTGATATGTACAAGTGAGTTGACCAAAAATAATAATTGACTTACCTCGCTGTGGCTGCTCAGTACAGGGACGTAAAGATCATGTGAAGACAAAATAAGGAAATATATAGTTGGTGCGGATGAATATACCACGTTCTTTGAAGACTGAGATTATAAGACCAAGTAAACATGACTTTATGCCGAAGAGGAAGGCTGGTAATTGTCATGACAATCAAAGAAATCGCGAATGCTGTAGGCCTCTACTACGACTAAGACTACGACTACGACTACACTAAATAACATAGAGAATAACCTTTCCGATGTATTACACTTCTCTACGAGATCGCAAATATCTACATGGAAACATGTAACACTATTTAACTTAAGATGCGGTGATATGTACCTGTCATTCGTCGTTTGCAAAGGTACCAGATGATTAATGCTGATAACACCACAGCAGAAAAGGGGCCGACGATGTAGTACCACTCTATCACTCTGGTAGCTGTAAAAAACAGAACCATGCATGGTTGCAAGTTTTTCAACGCGCAGGATATATGCCATTCGAGGCCGAATTTGGAGGAGCAAAGTTAGCACTCTTCTTCAATTATTAGAGTTTAAAGGAACCAAGCGATTTAGCAGATATTGCTATGGACCGTATTCATAAATGATTCTTTTCTCTTTGTGCTAATTATCCTCACTAGCCTCGTTGGCAAAAGGAAAATCCAAAAGACTTTTTCTGCCAAACTGAGGCTAGTGAGGATGATCAGCACAAAGGCAAAAGGATGATTTATTGGCCGCGAGTTATGAATACGGACTATATGGTATTATCAATTTGAGAGCAAAACTTAAAGGGGCTATGTCACGTTATTTGAGGGTGTTTCGGGGAAAACCTTAATTAATCACGAGTTTAAAACTGGAAAATGGTAGTGACGGAAAATCCTTTACTGATAAAATTATCGTAAAGTCACAAACGAGATGATTCTGATCAGAAACGAACTTTATCCTGGTGGTATATTGCAAAAACGTCGAGCCGACTTTTTGCAAGATTGACCAAATGCAATCCGTTTCAATCTTGTACCTTTCTGTCCACCATAATTACTCTTTCTTTTATGTTTTCAACAGTTTTAAGTGGTCATTTCAATGTTTCATTCTAATTTTGGGCATTTTGGGCGTCATGAGCTTACAACATTTTGCGTGACATAGCATGCCAAAGACAAGCAACAATCTCAGTCATGCTCCTCTTCATTTTATCGTGCCAGGATGCCTTCCAACAATATAGTGAAAATTGAAACATTCTACTCAAAAACGACTGGAGATGTATTAAATATTTTGAACGTTATGACCAAATTAACGAATAATCTCAATTGTATTTACAGGCGTTGCTGAAATGATCTTACGTTAATGGCCACTCGGGCAATTTCAAGAAAGGATCAGAGGCGTTAAGTTTAACTTATTCATCCTTATGTTCTCATTAACACGAGATGTTGAGTCTGTAGTAGCTTCAGATTTTGCGTTTTAAGTTATATTGCAGAAAATATATTTATACGAATATATATTTAATATCCGGCGAAAATTACATTCTTTACAGGGGCCAGGGCGAAGACGGAATGTGACAACGCAATTGATGTCACCAAAAGACGTTGGTCAACAATTTTGTTTTTTTGAAACCTCTCCTCGCTTATTAGAGCATGATCAGTACTCTATAGCATTAGGCTCCATCACTCCATCAACTCGACTTCATTTTTTCATGCTTATTTCCTCACTTAAAGCATGCGTGATGATGTGGGGGCCCACTCCCCACAATCAAGTTTAAATTAAAAACAAACAAACAAAACAAAACAAAACTAGGGACCCGCAGATAGCAAATGCTGATCGAGGCGGGCTTAAGGAAAGCTGTCAAGTAGAAAAAAGAATAACAAAAGTAAGAAGTATGAATCCTAAGACACCTAGATACACTCTGAAGTTTAGTGTAACAATTGATGTGCAAACTAACCCTTTTTTTCTTTCTGCCCTCTCACCTCCAAAGAGAGTTTATGAGAGCTTGCATTTGCTGCAAGTGATTTAAAATCTTTTTTGTATATATTGATGGTTCGCCAGATATTTTTGGGATATATTGTTGGTGCCAGATATGCCAGTCAAGTCGTTCTCTGCAGCCTGAATTTGTTGATGCAGAACTTATGGAATCACAATGGAAGTTCCATGGCTAGATAACCTTGGGAATGAGCAAAGACGGTAGTCCTACCATGAAAGGACTGGAGTATATCTTACTGCACTAGTTTGTGGCAGATCAGCCAACTCATAATTCATAAGTTAGTCTGTTACGCCAGATGATTCACCTAAAGACATTTAAGTCATCCGGTCATACATACTCACCTCCTGGATTCGTAAACACACACACACACACACACAAAAACACCTGCGTGAGCAGACACACGTCAAGTCCCATCACGTTTTGCTCACATATTGATTACTAACAGACTAACGGTGGAACAGAGATACTTGAAAGGAACAAAGTAGCTCACTACACTTTAAAAACCCTACCTGATCTGGTTTTGGGATAATTTTGTTCTTGCTGCCCTATCAAAAAAGAATTCTGAAAAGTCAACATTTCTTTTCAGTGTATTGTTGGGAGCGAGTTCTCCAGCAAAACAGCTATGGCTTGAACTCTACAACCATAATTAGCAAACTCTTATTCCAACTCTTTGTTTTTACATATTCAGGACTGTTTTCAACCCAACCCAAAATTCTGTCAACTCATGGCAATGTTTCAACTAAAATATCTGGACGATTATATAATTTATAATAAAACTAACTTAAGTTATCCCTTTGAAATGTTTCATAACACACGCTCAAAACTTCGATGTACAGTTTTCCTCAATCTTAAAGCAGGGATTTGATATTCTGATCTTCTGCGATGCCATCGTCACCCATACTCGAGAAATTAAGAGGAAGAATGCGATTCTTTCATTGTTGCCAACTACATTATTTTTCTCTACAAGAGTGCGCTACCATGACAGCAATCACTTTCAGGACTTTGAAAGTGTTTTCAAGTGCGCAAATAACAAGATTGGCATTGTACGTACTATTGCTCGTAAAATATATCAACCGGTTTACTGATTCGTGGTCTGAGCTACTTTACTTGAGTATCTGAGACTAGTTAAACGTACACTACTGAGTAATGTGCTGTAAAGTATCCAGCCTTGCTTCTTTTGTTTTACTCTGTAGTTGTAAAATGATAATCAGGTGTTTTTGGGTGAACTTTATAAGAGCATTTTATTAAGGTGACCGAACACAGTTTTTGCTCGTTCAGTGGTATTCATGGAAGGCCGACGAGGATTTTTTAAAATCAAATATGGTGAGTATTAGTCTGGCAGCATCTGTATTTCCGTAGGCATTTACTGCTGAAAGCAAGCCACTGCTTTAGATATGTTGAGGGAACCCTAAGGAAGAGGAAAAATACATGTTGCCAGTTGTGCAACCTGCTCTGGGGCTTTTTAGGGGATGCTTTAGAAACCTCCATTTAGACCACGCATGAAAACGAGGCTAAGGAATAAAACGCATTCTAAGCTCGTTTATTATGGACAAATTGTCGCTACGTACTATTTTCTTCATACTCTGGGGGTACATGTTGTTAAATAAGTAATTTAATTGCATGTTCAATCGTGTCTTTCTCTTATTAGTTAACGATGCGTCTAAGTCCTTTTGTCGCATCATTAGAATTAATTGTGCGCAACAAATGCTTCTGCAGCTAAAGTTAATTGTGTGTAACGAATGGTGCTGCAAGGCACAAAGCTTTTTAGAGTGAAGCGTGTTTATTATTTCTAGTAGTGTGAAGTTATCTTCAAGTAGTGTGAAGTTATTGATAATTTAGGAAAGACTTGATCTTGTGTTGAACTTATAGACAGTATGTTAAGAGACAGACGTGACCACTTTAACAAAGGAGCCACACCGTTGCCAGGCAAAAAGCACGTGCTGGAAAACACAACTACGTTTATACACAAAGGCGTTTTAATGTCTCTCACGGAAACTTTCGTGCGTGTGCTGGCCTTGTAAACGATTTAATTTATACCTGGACAAAATAGGATGTATTTCTTATTCGGGATTAATCCATCTGGGTTAATTAACTAGAGAAGATAAAAGAATTCTGTTGACAAGAGCTTCTAGTACGTGTTGTCGTGCAACTGCTGTCCTCCTGGTCTTTAGTGTATATTAGTAAATAAAGGTTGTAACGCTAAACTAAGGTTAGGTCGAATGTTGTTGTACTGTCGAGAAACAACCCTGTAGTTCCATCCTTATTGTTGTAGAGATTCCGATACCGTACTAACCATTAATCCTGTATTGACGTTATTAGTTTAAGGCTTGGATTAGCCAGGTACATTAATTAATATTGTTAATCCCTTGTTTATTTCGGTTGGTTTACACTTTGTTACTTTAAGTTTATTAGTTGAGAAGTAACGTTCCGTCCAGGAGGTTTAGGGTAGTGATCCTCGTCAAGCAACCACTGCGATTGGTCTTAGATGGACTAGTTCATGGCCTAGCGGTACTGCAATTTTTAAGTCATCAACATGGACCATGTTTCGTGCAGCCGTAGGTAAACCTTCGTAGTTCATGTTAATCACCCCTTTTAATTTGCAGTTGACGTTATCACGTTCTAAGCCTCTAATCCTTTGACCAATCGCAATGCGTTGCCTGGACCAGGAGCGCTAATAAGTAAACGAATCTTTCCATCTAAGGTGCTCTTTTGAACAACTACTTGTATAGTACGTATCCCTATGAACTGTTGTAAGAACTGAAGAGAAGATTAAAAGCAAGTGAGAAGTTAATTGCTGTTTGAGTTCCTGCATTCGACCGCAGAAGGTAAAAGGGAGCGCGAGCTAATCCCTGCCAGTGGCATAAAGTTCCCTTGTTACAATGTATCCCTGAATCACTTTAATGTATTACAATGATTATGCCCACGCAAACCATATATCAATCTCCTAATCTGTTTCGAGGAAGCTGTTGTAATGCTACTCTTCCAGAGAGTACAGCATTCTCTGTTTCAATTGATTTCCATAACACTGGGAATTCATATGCCTCAGCTGCTGAACAACTTTTTTCTTCCGTCAAACTTCCATCTACAAGTATTTCACTGGATCCAAGGAAACTGGTCAAGCTTCAAATTCAAACAATACGTGAAAAGTGTTATCTTTATATACTAGTTCTCTGTATATCTGATCCTTGGAGCAGGTTTTTAAGGTTTACTCTCTTAATGGTACTCTTTTATGTACAAAGTTGGTCGGTAGGACATTCAGAAGTTCTGTAACCTTGTACAAAATGATTTGAACAGATCTTCGTACTCACTGAAACGTTGAACATTAATAGCTCTAGCCAGCCAACGACAAGGCCTTTTTTTTATCCCTGGAAGAGTAAAATCGTAATATTTCAACGTGAGGAAGAAAATTCTGCTTTTCTGGGTACTTTCGATCTTGGTCACAAACCCACACAGCACAATGATCGCCACCAAGCATATTTGCAATATTATTTGAATTGCTGAGTTTAGAAACAGGCCAAAAGCTAGCCCGCTATACACACGTAAATACAACTGAAACGGCTTTATTGAGTTATTTCCTCCAGATTTATACCTGATTTTTTTAATATTTCATGACTATTTCACAATAAACCTTATAACATTACGCAAGCAGGGAAGTTAATCAGCAATTTTATCTCATATTTCACGGTTATTCAAAGAAAAACTTACACTTGCCAAGTATAAACATTGCCTGGATCGATTTCTGAATAAACTGTGTCCAAAAAAAATTGTTGATCACTCTCCAAAATCGTTTTTTGGACGTCGAAATAAGTTACCGCTATACAGTTTCTATCAGCGACTTACAATGTTTGCCCCCTCGCGATCTTAGAACCCTTTGCGTCTAAAGCAGGGATCCGATTACTGGCAACTCATTCATTGAGGAATAACCATACTTTAAGCCTTGTTTTATTCTACAGTCAGCGACAAAATTATTTTCACATTGACCTTTTCAACCCTCTATTCCGTCATAAGCTGTAATTCTTAAGGTGATTGAACACAGGTTTAAGCACTTACATGTATACTGCCATTTCTGCCATATTTATGCAGTTGGAAGATCAAACTTGATCACTAGTGTGCTACCACGAAAGTTTATATTTTTGACAGTCAATGTGCTATGAAGACCCTTACCTTGGTAACGCATCTACAATCGGCGTCAAAATGAGTTGACACATTGTGTCTGTACAACAGATTTTATGCGTAAAATAACAGGGCTATTTGTACTACGCTTCAAATTTTCCACACAAGGGGAGGGGAGAACTGGGTACCCTAGCAAGGACAAAGTGTTAATTAACTTATTAAAGCAAAATTTTACATTCTCCAATCACTATTAGACAACCACACAATTCTAAATCCAAAATAATTTTACCTCTTATTTTGATATCGACAGACGAGGACGCAGAGCCTGCCTTGTTCAGTACTTTGCATGAGTATTCACCGCTGTCAGAAACTTCAACTTTTTCAATAAGGAGGATGCTGCTGTCACCGTTTTCAGTGATGTTGGCCCTTGGAATCTTAGAAACGTTATTCTTTTCCCACGTGATTCGCCATGTAGCTTCATTGGCTTTGCAAGTCAATGTCAGTTTATCACCTTCCAGCATTGTGGGATATGGGTTTGGAGATATCTCAGCAGTGGGAAATTCTGAGATTAAAATGGCACAATTCGGTGAGATAAATATCCTCACAAAGTTCCAGCTCATTGCTTCAAAAATTGAAATCAGTGTTAAGAAAGGAAAATTTGGACGACAATGTAAAGATAGTTCCGATAATTTAAACTTGAGGAATTTTAATGAGATAAATAAGTTAATTTTTGAAAGCTGGTCAAATTTTACTGCAGAATTTGTTATATGCAGTAAATAGACTGAAAGCTTCGGATCAAAAGCATAAAAAAATATATTATATTGCAGCAGGAAACGACTTCTTTCTCGGCAAATCTAACCAGTCGCTGGAAAAGTAAATTTAATATAGTTTCAAGCTGCTCCACTCCTCCCTAGTGTCTTCTCCAGAAGTGATCTCAAGCTTTTATACTACTTTCACACACTCACTAACTAGCATCACCTCTTATCAATAAGGTGTAAATAGGTGTAAGGTAAAAGACCGCCATGATCACGTTTTGAAAGAGCGTGGGCGGAATTAATGTGCCAAGCTTCCAATGAAAGGCGTTGATGGTACCGCCAGTTGGTGGTGATAATGTTTGAATTACATATTTCACCCAATTTCATGGTTGGTCTAGCAAGCATGTTTTTGGAAAGGAATACTGCTCTTTCGCGCTCCTTTAAACGCGCGCGAAACTGACGTTTGGTTTGTCCGATGTTATACTCGTGTTCGCAGTCATTGCAAGGACTAGTATACACAGAGTACCCGACACCTGTTTACACCTCATTCATAAGAAATGGCGCTAACTCATATCATGTAAAGTTCCATCTCCTGCGAAGGTAGGAGGTCATGTGATACTCTCTCAGGTCCTTATACTTCCTAATAGTAACATTTTTCTTTTTCTGGTTTGTCCATATGCAAATATAAACTAAATACATTTTTCTCTGTCGTCCTTTACCTTTTGTTCCTTCAACTTTTCCTTCCATAATTACTCTTAGCATTTCATTGTGTCTCATCACATGCCCAAAATGTTATATTTTCCTTCTCTGGATCGTATACGACAATCTGCGATTTTCACCAGCCATTTGCAACACTCTCTCATTGGCGAGCTTCTTTTTCCAGCTAATGCTGACGATTTTTCTCCAACATCACATTTTAAAAGCCTGCAGACTTTTCACCAAGTCTGCTTTTAATGTCCGTTAACTAGTGGGCTTACAAAAGGAGTCACGTAACACTGAGGTTTAGATTACGCCTGAGGAAAGCACTAGGCAGTCAAAACGTCGGGTCTTAAATCGTAACTTCTATAAGCTGCATTCCTTTTAAGCCGGAGTAGCGGGAAATCGACATGGCTGCCTTTTGAACTGTAATCTATCTCATTTGAAAGTAAATATACTCAATTCAAACCCTTTTGTTTTCAAAAGAACGCGGCACGTAATCTAAATCGTATCCAAAAGTCATAGCAAAAAAAGCAAACCTAATACATGAAGAGAAGAATTGGAATATTCTTCACCAGCCTCGTTTTTGGCTATACACTTGTACCATCCCTCCATGTTCTTTGCAGTTTTTGGTAACTGAAGAAGTGACTGGTTCGAAGTATTTGTAATGACAGCATCCCAAGGAAGCTCTCTGTTGTCAAATTTCCACGATAGTTTTGGATGTGGTACACCACTCGTCCTGCAGCTAATGTTGGTTGTTTGTCCTTCAACGACAGTCTGGTTTTGTGGGGATACGTAAACTACAGGAGCGACTGATTAAAATAAGAGTATATTGGGAAAATACTTTGTAAGAGCAAAATGTATATAACGCATTTTTATTAAATATTACTGACTATTGCAGAATGTAACATATTCCAACCACTATTAAACAACTACACAATTCTACATCCAAAATAATTTTGCCTTTTATTTCGACATCAGCAGAAAAGGACGCAGAGCCTGCCTGGAGAAAGTGAGGTCATTTACTCTTAGCTTGAAAATGGGGTGTGTAAATGCAGCTTACTTAGTATGCAGAACACGAATTTGAAAACCTGAGAGCCCAAACTTTAAGCTAGTGAGTAAATGACGTCGCTTTCTCCTCGATCCAGATCGCTGAAAGCTATACAAAGGAATACAACTGTAACCCTCTATAACTAAGAAGATATAGGCGATAAGCACAGGGAGTAAAGGCACATAATGCAGAGTGCAGTAAAGAGGGGCAGAAACTCACTGGGAAGAGCCTCGCGACCTGCTGAGACGATTTCCGAGCTAGTTTTCGCCGTGTTAATTGACCAGCAAAGCCGTCAAGGCTAGCGTGGTCACGTGTCGAAGGTTCACGTTTCAGTGAATCATGCAATCCAGATGGTGTTGTTGTATCTTGTTCTGCCGAGGTATTATTACAGTCCATTGTTATAATTTCTCGGAGCTCCTACTCCCGCAAAATAAATATAAAAAACAAACAAACAAAACCATGAAGCAAAATCACGTCACGGTTCACGATGAATTAAACATTCGATTCTTATTTCACGGATAGGCATTCTCAAAAATCACGGCTCACAGCAATTGACAAAATCAAGTTTTACGTGAAAAAAGGTCATTTCACATTTCACGGGAAATAAAAAAGGCAATTCACGGTTCACGAAATTACCCATTACTACCGTTAATGCAATATGAAGGGGCATGGTAAGTTGTAATGGCATGTGGACTACATGCAGTTATATTTCTTGACCTCTTGGTTGGAAATTAAACCAATTTGCAATATAATGTAATCGCTCTTAGTTAAAGGATGCTTACAGTGACTTTACAGAGTTGCAGTTACGTTATATGCTGCAGCATAGTTATAACCTCATTTGTAAGATCGTAATTAATTAAATGTACGACTGTATGCATTTCTTGTTGTTACTCAATCCATGACATTTCTTGTAAAGTAGATTGATTTAATTATATTTGTTACAATTCAAGACCATTATAATTCATATTACGGTTAAATATTCCAATGGTTACACAGTTTCTTTGGGTGCCCTGTGATTTAGCTGACTTACCTATTACTTCAATCCAAATTTTGCCGCTTACATTTCCTGCCCTGTTCTTTGCAACACATCCATATTGGCCAGCATCCTTGAAAGTCACATTAGTGATAACAAGAGTGTTGTTATTAGCAACTTGAGTTCCATTGTTAGTCCAGGTGACGTTTGGTTCTGGGTCTCCTCTCTCAATACATTTTAATTGTAATGTAGAGTGAAACAACACAAGCATAGAGTTTTTCTTAAGAGCAGCATCCAGCTTAGGAGGAGCTAGAGAAACAGATAAATATAGACATCACATTTGCTCAATCGTAAAGCGACATGTATGTGTTCAACTTGCACAATTTAAGAGGTTTTACGACGCTATTGAGATTATGATGACTTATATGTGCTTTGCATAGGTATACAGTAAAACCCTGCGAGTACGAACCTTCCATTCTAAAATGTAGCATAAACAGGTTCTTACATAAATGGTAATTAACAGAAATCTAGGCTACCTAGGTTGTTAAATAGGTTCTTATATTCTGTATTAAAAAAAAAAAACATTGTAGATAACATAGTTTAGTAGTATTCGAGCTGCGTCCCTCATGCAGCAGCCAGTTTTTCCCTATACCTCATCTTAATTTTATATCATGGCATTTTTACGATAAGAAGGACGCTAAAAACTTTGCGTGACCAAGAGCTCCGCGTGGCGGCGCACTCGTTTGTTGAGTAGGTAAAGACAGAATCGAATTAGGTTGGAGAAAATTTGGCCATCAAAGGTGACGAACCTTTTTTTCAAGATCTGCCAATATATATAAAAAAAAGAACTAATATCGCGTGATGATCTGGCACACGCAGACAACCTGAACTCCATAGGTGTCATGTAAGAGCCTAACACAATCGTCAATAGCTGAGCCAACATGTAAAGGGTCAGACTCTGTTAAATCCCAACTGCATTATAACAATCTCCGGTCGAAAAGACTGGATAACATTCAATTCTAGTTTCAGGGTTCTGGAAACAGTGCGTACGGCCACCGACTCCGTCCCATATTTTTAAAGTATAGCCTGCGTAGCAAGCGTTCCTGTTGGACAGAAGAGCTTTGAAACGATTTTCTGCAAACTGCCCCGCGAAAGTTGGGGCAAGAGACTGAGGGAACGCTTGCAAGAAGACCCCCTATTTCTGAAAAACGCCGACCTTTTAATGGTTGACTTTACACACGCTAATTGACGTCTTATTAACAAATTAGCCAATAACAGATATTCATGTTAACACAAGTTGACTTCCGTCCAAACAAATCGAGGCACCGAGGAATCGAAACACACCCAAGCGATCGATGCAGAATTTGTTAGCTTTCAGTGCGACTTGCTGGGTATTTTTTGGTGAAATCGTCACGAAATCGTAGATGAAATAGCAAGTTAAGGTGCTTTAAAAAATCGCATGACTGTACAGAGGAGCCGCTTTCTTCTCACAATAAGAGAAGATTTAACAGGGGAGCTGCGTAATTGTCTTCATCTTGTTTCAATCAATGACATAGGACTCAAGATTACATTAGGCAAGGAATTTGACGAATACAGTTTATTTCCTTGATCCTGAAACATATGGATTCTGAATAGTTCGCAAGCATTTTATTAATTCCTCCTGCGTAAATAGAAAGTATCTTTTGCAAGCGAACGAAAAGCCTACTTCAGTCCAGTCCAAACTGTTCGTCAAGAATAAGCACTACCGAAGTTTTGTTAAATAACGAATCTTGTGCTTTTAGTGAATTATGGAGACGCTTAATTGTCCACAGAGGCTTCAGCTGACGCGTAAATAATACTGAATTTTCCTTGATGGATATTGTCCGAGCAGTCTAGATTGTCATTTAAATCACAGGCTGTCATTTCCATACAATTTACTTCAACCATTTACTTGATCGCGTATGAAGCTTTGAAATGGAGAAATCACGATGATACTCGAGCAGCCTGTTCTTGGTTTTTTTTTAAATGTTGAACTCCGCACCTGGAAAATTAAGCTTTTTCCGAATTCTGTTGGCAAAACGGCCATTACATCTATACAGTTAAAGAGATTGCGCATTGACAGTTCTTGTTCCCTTTTCAATGTAAAAGCGAGAACCGATTCGCTTAGCTTGAACACACGATTCAAATCCTTTCACATCTTCCGCCATTGTCTTTGTCACGCTAGAACTAACAAGAAACATTTTGGTGGAAAATTTATCACCTGTCAATCATTGTGACTGTGCCGCACCAATCAGAAGCCCCCGTTCGTGGGCGAACGGGTTTTTCAAAAATAGGGGGTCTTCTTGCAAGCGTTCCCTCAGTCTCTTGCCCCAACTTTCGCGCGGCCAGTTTCTGGAAAATCGTTTCGGAGCTCTTCATCTATCGAACAGGAACGCTTGCTACGCAGGCTAATCAAGGCACGGTGAGATAACTTAAAATCAAAGCTAAAATGGGGGAAATCAAGGGACTTAAAAGAATCATCAAGAACTAAAACACGCGGCTCAGCCATTGAATAATAGCAAAAATAAAAGGAAAAGAGGGTACTTGCCTAAAAATTGATGAAAATTGGTTCAAGCAAGCGATGTGAACAGCGTGATGGTGAGCGATCGAAAGGGGGCGAGCGCACGGAAAAACGCTCTTAAGAACGATATCGTCCGGAACGCCCTGAATTCTGATTGGCTGGAAATAAGATAGGCTTGGAGACTGCCGCCTTAGCCTGCAAACCACTATCTAAGCAATGCCTTGCCATAAAATCCCATTATGAGGCCGTCATAAGGGTGTCTTTTGAGTAACATTTAAAGAGAATTATAAAATCCACATAAAAATGACTATAATGAGTAAAACTGAAATATCAAATGAATCTTCAGAACATCAATCAATTGATGTTATTTGCCAAAGTGCACATAAGTTTTAGACTTTAGAAAATAAGAACCTGTTTCAAATTTTAGGGTCAACGGGCTCTTGTTTAGAGGGAGTCTAAAGGACAATTTTTTGACTAACAGGTTCTTAAAAATAGGTTCTTACTTGAGGGGTTTTACTTTATTACATTATTATTTCCAAGTTTGAATGCATTGATTTTTTTTAGTTATCCACTTTGAAGAAATTGGGGTCATTGGTGACCGAAGTGTTTCCACTACATTATGTTAACATTAGAATTAACTTATGAAATGCACCGTGTCAGTAACAGATTGGCTTCAAAGGGTGAAAAAATTTTGTTAAACTTAGTCATCTCACCAATTTAAAAAAAAAACACATTGGATAGGTTTTTCCCAGGTTCTCTTTATTTTTACGCGTGAAACTCTCGACAAACTCTCGTCAACTCTCGCTCTCGTTTGGCCAACTCACGATCACTCTCAAGAGTTTCAACTCTCGTCAACTCTCATCAACTCTCGCTCTCGTTTGGCAAGAGCTTTACTTGCCCTAATGCTTGTCAGCGTTCATCTTTGGAAATTCGTATCATGCTATCATTTTGATAAACATTATACATAAGAGGGCCAAGAGAAAAGCCTTGAGGACTTCTTTTTTTCACTTATGTCTTTAACTGGTCACCAAAAAACGTATGCTGACTTTTTAAATTCTGGTTCTTAAGTGTGATTTCAGTTTGTCTTGAAAAGGTTGTCTCCGATAGTTATCTTTGATTTCATGATAAATAATTTGAATGTACTGTAGTCTTAACTAAAAACGTTGTAGTATAATTATAAAAAATAAATTCTGTTGGCCAGAAAAAAATACTTAAGCAGTGTCTAATTTATAACTAGTCTTAAAGATAATTTATTTTCAGGTTTTTGTTTTGCTTAAGATTGCGATACGCATGGCTTAATTCACAGAAATCTTCAAAGATGTGGCCATCGAAAATGGTTTTAAGCATGCTAGTACTGTCTATATGTAACGGACGTAATTAAAAACAAAAAAAAAAGAAGGGAGTGCTACCAACAATTCTTCTGGAGAGGTTAGACTCAAGGAATTCAGATTACTTATTAATTGCACGACTGCTCCCCGCACTTTGAAATGTTGGAACTGGTATTTGCGCATATTCCTGAGAACAAATTTGTTCTGTCAATGTCATTTGTGTCCAGACTGACTCTCATGTCTGCAATCTAATCACGACCGTTCATGAAATAATATTTCTGTCTATCATGAAAACTGTGAGGCATTACGTTCCTTCTTACCATCAACTATGACATCAAAGGTATCATTTTCGGAGCCTCCTTGGTTCTTTGCTTTACAGGCGTAGGTGCCTTCTTCTCCTTCTGTTATGTTTCTTTTAACCAAGTTCTCTTTCTCTTCTTCTTTTAACTGAAGTTTATCTTTAAACCAGCTTATTTTGGGCTTTGGAAAACCATGGACAGTACATGTCAAATTAATGTTATCTCCTTCATGTACATTATGGCGTGACCCTGATAGCTTTACATTTGGTGGAACTTAAAACAAAAGAGAGAACGGGCCTGTTAATTTAATCTGGTATGAATTAAACTGCAGTTTATAACCATGATTTTGTCGTCACGACTTTCCAGGAAGAAAGTTGCTTCAAGTAGATAAATGCTTGTAACTCTATTGCACTCACGTTTTTGTACCATAAAGAAAGAATAAATCTACGCTTGGAGCGGCCAAAGTGAAAATGGATTTGAACACGATTTAGTAACGATAACACTGTCCAAACTATGGGTAAGTAATACTCTCAACAATGCTTGGTCATTGCTTCTTTATCGTTGCCGTATTCGCATATAGTGTGCAAACAGATTAAACCAGATTTACCCTTAGACAAAAACCCAGTCAGCTTAGACCGCCAAGCTTTATTACGAATGAAAACTTCATCATTTCCACCTTTACCTACCTATGACAGACACGTTAATAACTTGGGAATAAACAGTGATTCTCTCACTTCCTTTGGTTTGTTTTATAGAACATTTGTAAGCTCCCTTATCTTCCCGCCCAACTT
>NC_090889.1:10913490-10923490 GCF_036669925.1 Montipora capricornis
AGTAACATGTGTTGACATACTCAAACGACTATCAAACCGAGTACGAACTAGCCTGCGTAACTTGCGGTTTCGCCTCCAAAACTTTATTCCGTGCGCCAACAATAACACCACAAACATTACAAGCCTAAACTTTATTCCGCGCGCCTACAATAACGCCAGCTACGCGGGCTAAGTACGAACGAAAATTAACGGCCTTACTGTCTAGAGTAGCGGAATCAAGGCCCAATCAAGAAACTTTTCTTCGAGATCTACAAATGTGAACCGCATTCATAAGAAATCTCATAGACGTACTCGATTCTCGGAACTTTGAGGTGGATGGTCAAGAAGTTCCTCAGACTCTCCGTACTACTGACCACACAGGTGCTGCGGGAAGGCCAAGATATGCTATAACAGAGTCTTAAGTACGAATGCTGAGACAGGAAGGGTTTCGATGGGCAGAAATTTAACCTTATTTTGGAGTTTCTCCCATTGCATTACGGAGAAGAAGAAGAAGAGAATATGAACTGCTAGTCGGTGAAAATTTTGATCACATTTCTAATGATGAACTGGATACCCTCGTTGCCCGTGTTCTTCACGATACACCTCAAGCAGGTCTCAATCTAATCCTTGGAGTTACAAGAGCTCGAGGTCTTTGACTACAACGGGAGAGAATTCGGGACTCGATGATAAGGGAGGATCCAATTACTCCCACCTTACGAAATTCCAGGCATGCTGTAAAAAGAACCTACAGCGTTTCTTGTCCTAATGTCAGGGTTTAGCTTAAGCCCGGTATCTATGCTTTAGCATCGCGTGCATGTTGCGGTCGTGTTCCTCTGTGGTCTTTCCGAAAACTACAATGTCGTCTGCAATCCCTACGACGCCTTCGGATCCTTCGAATGTTTGGTCTATCTTAGTCTGGAAGACATCTTGAGACATTCTGAGCCCAAAGGGCATGCGCTTGAATCTGTATCTACCAAATGGGGAATTGGTAGTGATGTAACTAGATTCTTCATCCAAGACCATGTTCCAGTACCGGTACTTTCCGTCTACCATAGAAAATACTTTAGCATCAGCTAACTTTGGTAGGATTTCTTCTAGGGTGGGAGTGACATGACGTTTTCTCTGAATGGCTGCGTTGAGGTCTTTGGGATCCAGGCAGAGCTTTAACCTCCCGTTCTACTTGCGGCGGTAAACAAGGCTGTTGACCAATTGTGTAGGTTCGCCTTCTTTGATCTTTGCTATGATGTCGTTGTTAACCATCTCATCTGGTTCTCTTTTGATGTTGTCTTTGAGGCTGATTGGCACACGTCTTGGGGGGTGGACAACTGCGGGGATATTAGGGTCAAGCACTATGTGGTATTCGCCCTGGAATTTCCCCACTCCATTAAAGCATTCGGAATACTAACTGATCAGGTCGTGTTTGTCCTTAATGGGCTGCTCTTTGGAAACTGTACTGTCACGGGGTTTGGGGACGCTTTCCTCTATAGAGAGGTTAAGTGTCAGCAGTCTCAGGTCGGTGGACGTCGGGAGGCCAATTATTGCTGGGCCTGGGGTATCTGTGACATAAAAGGATGCTCGGGTGTTTTCCCCTTTGTATGAACAAGGTATGGTAACAATACCGTGATGCTTGATTCGCGAGCCGCCATAGGCATGACATCCGAAGATGACAAGGAATCTTGTCTGAGACGTGCATGATCGTCTAGGTTGTGAGGATAAATTTGACGATAGAGCCGCATTGGGAGTATTTTTTCCTCCGCACCGGTGTCGAGCTGGACCTTAAGGAAGGTGTTCTTGTGGGTGTCCTGTAGAAGGTGTAGATTAATTGATAAGAATACTTCATCTCTATAAGGATAGGACTCTCTGCGCGAGACGCCAGCTATGGTGGTTGATTAAAAAACAACCGACTCGAATGCTGCGGATAATGCTGATTCGGGGCATGTCTGTGGGGCTTGGCCTCCGGCTTGTTCTAAGGAGTGAAATCGTTGTCTTCGGGTTTTTGATCTGCAGACTTCAGCGAAGTGGTTTCGCTTTTTGCAGTACAGACATGTCTGACCACGTGCTGGGCATATAAAGGTCCTTTCAACGTAACAACGTAAGACTTACAAAAGTTTACAAGAGTTTACAAAAGAGAAAGACAAAATGTTTACAACCAAAAAAAAGAAGGAAAACAAACAAAAAAACAATTATTTTGGGAGTTCAAAGTATATTACTTCTCGGATCGACCCTGTGATGTGGCCAACTTTCATCAAATCAGCGCATATAAGTTAAAAATTGATAGTTTGTCACCGAAAGTGAGTATTTGCTACAAAATACGTTTTAGCAAATAAATGGAAAAAAGTAAAATAAATCGAATTAATCGAAAATTAATTCTGTATGCGCCGCCATGGCTGCCGGTACTCAACGATTGCTCTATAATTTTATTACATTTTTAGTTATCTACCAGGTACAATTGCCTTATAATGTCTCATATCGGCATGTTAAAATAGTTAATGACCATTGTGAGTGCTCTCCTCCGATCTGCAATATCGACGCTGCTAAAAATGAGCAATACTGTGTCTTCCTTCGACTAAACTTCGCACGTGTAGATCTATCGCGAAATTATGATGTCAACTATCCTGTTCGAAGGACTGGAAAACATGGCGAAACAACTCTGACGTTGCAACGAAAACTATTCGTTCAAGATTTAACGATATGTATGGACGTGGAAGCAAACCCAGGACCTCACCAACTATTAAACGAAATAGTTTCCTGTTCTGCTCAAAATCAAGTTACAGGAATCAAATTACTCGCCATGAACAGCAATGGAATGATAACATACTCTAGCAGTGAACTTCGTGCTCTTCGTTCTAGCTTTGCTGTTTCCCGCTACGTTTTCCCTACTCTTAAAGATTATGGAATTCTCAAGACCCGTCGTACCAGAGCTGGAAAGCGTGTTGGAGCGAAAAAGCAAAGAATACCGACACTATGTAATTTTCATTATCATTCACTTGGCTCCGCTTCGCCAACTCAAGTTAATTATTCAAGACCAGGCGGCGACAGGCGTAACCTTATTCGGATACAAACAACAACAGCTGAGTCAAGTAAGCCACAGAGTTTCCTTGATTTTTGTCTGTTAAATGCTCGTTCTATCAGGAAAAAAGCTCTTTTGATAAAGGACTATGTTGTTGAACATAATATCGATTTGCTTGCAATCACCGAAACCTGGCTTGATCCAGGCGACAAAGATATATATTATGTGCGAGAAATTTGTCCGACAGGCTATGACTTCCATCACATTCCAAGAGCTGATTCAAACGGTGGAGGTGTGGGACTGCTAGTTAAAAAGTCTCTGCAAATTAGGAAACAGAACCAGACCAAAGTCAAGTCTTTTGAATACATGGACGTACTGGTGAAATATCTAAATGCATGTATTAGACTTGTTAGTGTTTACAGGCCTCCGCCATCTGAACAGAATGGTTTAAAAGAAAATTATTTCTTTGATGAATTTAATTCTCTGCTGGAGTGCCTGGCAATTACTTCTTCCAAGCTTCTGATAACTGGTGACTTTAATTTTCATGTGAACAAGCCATCAGAAACTTACGCAAAGAAGTTTCTTCGCATGTTAAATAGGCTTAATCTTGAACAACATGTCAGTGAAGCTACCCACAGGTACGGTAACACCCTAGACTTACTTATTACTCGCTCAGGTGATAACTTTATATCTGATGTCCGCACTATTCCTGGTTTAATTAACCCTAAACTATTCGATCATTATGCTATTCGCTCACAAGTGAAGCTCAAAAAGCCATCTTTTGAACAGAAGGATATTATCTACAGGAAACTTAGGGCAGTGGATATCGAGGCCCTGCAGACCGATATCAAGTCGTCAACTCTCCTTTCAGATTATTCTGATATGGATCTTACGTCTCTTGTAGAGAATTTT
The DNA here is from genome assembly GCF_036669925.1 of Montipora capricornis. Classification (NCBI taxonomy): domain Eukaryota; kingdom Metazoa; phylum Cnidaria; class Anthozoa; order Scleractinia; family Acroporidae; genus Montipora; species Montipora capricornis. The sequence continues at coordinate 10,917,392 of NC_090889.1, forward strand.
GAGATAACGCTGACGAATGTCCTTGATGCGCATGCACCGATTAAGAAGCGAACAATTTTAGACCTTACGCTCCCTGGTATAATGACTCTATTGATGTCGAAAAGAGAAAACGCCGGAAGCTAGAGCGACGATGGCGCAAGTCGAACCTTAGCACTGACAAACAGCTGTATATCACTCAGTGTGGTATAGTCAATGATATGATAAGTGATGCAAAATCTATTTACTACTCCTCTATTATTGCCGAAAACAAAGGTAATCAGAAAGTTCTTTTTAAGACCATTGACCAGTTACTTCAAAGGAAACAAGGACCCCGTTTTCCTATATCAACATCGAGTGAACAACTTGTTAACGAATTTGCTGCCTTTTTTCATGAGAAAATATCTAAGATGCGGTGTAATTTGTCTCATGATTCAGAATCTATAATTAACCCACTACCTGACCTCCTCTGCTGTCAATCGGGATTTACAGATTTTTGTACTGTGAATACTGATGAAATCAGAAAATATTTAGTTTCATCTGGCGCTAAGACCTGTGATCTAGATCCGTTACCCTCCATCCTACTACGGGAATGTCTAGATACATTGTTACCTGTCATTACAAGAATCGTCAACCTGTCACTGGCGACGGGAAACGTACCGCGCCACTTCAAAGATGCAATGGTGAGACCCAAGCTTAAAAAGGACTCTCTCGACCATCAACTGTTCTCTCATTTTCAACCTATCTCTAATTTGAAATTGTTGTCTAAGGTCACCGAGAAAGCTGTAGCCTGCCAACTTACTGACTACCTAAATGCTAATGGACTTCAAGAAAGATTACAATCTGCCTATAAAGTGGCGCATAGTACGGAAACCGCTCTCTTAAAAGTGCAGTCAGATATTTTTAATGCAATTGATAAAAAGGAAAGTGTTCTTCTCTTATTACTTGACTTATCAGCCGCTTTTGACGCGGTCGACCATGTCATCTTGTTAAGTCGACTAAACACTCGATATGGCATCGAGGGAAATGCTCTCCATTGGTTTGCATCCTATCTAAAGGATCGCAGACAGTTTATTCAAGTGGAAAATACCAGATCATCCTTTGTTGAGCTGCAATGGGGAGTGCCGTAAGGATCAGTACTGGGTCCAATTCTTTACACCTTATATACGGCCCCTCTTGGTGACATAATTCGCAAACATGGCCTTCAGTATCATCTGTATGCTGATGACTGCCAAATTTATGTGTCATTTAAGTCAGGTTGTATTGAAGAATCTGCTGCTCTGTTGAAAATGGAGGCCTGTGCAAAAGAGATCTATGGATGGATGGCATGTAATAAGCTTAAACTCAATCGCGATAAGACTGATTTTTAGTTATACATGCCAAACACCGCCCGCGCCCACCAATATGTGATATCAAAATAGCTGGTATTAGGGTAGTTTCAACTGAGTCAGCTAGAAATATAGGAGTAATGTTTAATGATGTTATGAATCATGAGCATCAAGTTCAAAATATTTGTAAAGTAGCTTTCTTTCACATACGCAATCTATCTAAAATCAGGAAATGTCTCACTCAGAAAGATACCGAAACGTTAGTTTATGCTTTTGTAACATCCAAGCTGGACAATTGCAATTCATTGCTGGCTGAGCTGCCACAATATTTATTAGATAAGGTTCAGCGGGTACAAAATGCTGCGGCGCGCCTCGTCTCCTGCACTCGCAAATATGACCGAATTACGCCAGTCCTTAAAGAGCTTCACTGGCTACCTATAAAACAACGTATAATTTTTACTTATAAGGCCCTGAATGCTTTAGCACCACTATACATATCTGATCTTCTAGTACAATATAAACCACCTAGAGCTTTGCGTTCTTCTGATAGGAAACTGTTACAAGTTCCTCATTTCAAGCTTAAGACTTACGGAGGCAGATCGTTTAGTTATATAGCTCCATATTTGTGGAACCAGCTTCCAGACGCCATACGGCAAGCACCGTCGCTTGCAACATTTAAATCCAACCTGAAGACTTATCTGTTTGATCAATTTTTTAATTAGTTATTAGGTTTTGTTTGCTTAATACTTTAGTCTTTTTTAGCCTTTTTTATCTTATTTCTCTTTTTACATAGCTGTACAGCGCTCTGAACTCTAGCATGGACGCTATAAAAGTCTTATATATTATTATTATTTATTACTAAAGTGGATGCAATTCCTCTTTCAAAGCGCAGACCCAATGTGCAAAAATTGCTTTATAAACGACTAAAAGATAATTTTTATGACAAAAAAACATTTCCGAACCATCTAAAAAAAATTTGAACTTTAAGGTCGAGTTTACTTCATACCTCAAGACGCGATATTGTTCAGAAATTCACCTCGCAAAGGTTAAAAAATGTTTCTGATTGACGAGGGCTTTGGTAGCAATTATCTTTTCTTCAAAGACCTTTAGAATCTGCTAAAATCAAGATTTTATTTTTTTTTTTTGTGGTGTGTACCTAAGATTGAGTATTTCCTACGTTAGTTATGAAAAAGGTGCGTTATTAACTTCATAATAAAGCACATTATCGCAAATTCAGCTTTGCTGTGACAAAGAAAGTAGAAATGTTCGCTACATATCAATTAAAACCATTTTAAAGTCTTTTTACAAGATTTATATTTGCGATGGCAAATGAGTAGCAATTGCTCAGTCATGAATCTAAAGAGAGAGAGAGAGAAAGAGAGAGAGAGAGAGAGAGAGAGAGAGAGATCGTTTCCCTTATTTCTTGGTTCCTCTTCAGTTATATCTTGAGAGAGAATGGTAACAAGAATATCGATCACTATCAAACTGAAAAGTACTGGACTATTAAACTGAAAAGAACTGGGTGAAACTGTCAATATCTGGTCAATATCCGAAGAATGGTAACAAGAATAACAATAACTATCAAACTGAGAAGTACTGGACTTTTAAACTGAAAAGAACTGGGTGAAACTATCAATATCTGGTCAATATCCGGAGAATGGTAACAAGAATAACAATAACTATCAAACTGAAAAGTACTGGGCTATTAAACTGAAAAGAACTGCGTGAAACCATCAATATCTGGTCAATATCCGGAGAATGGTAACAAGATTAACAATAACCACCAAACGGAAAAGTACTGGACTATTCAAAGGAAAGCTTAAACAGAACATAACTGATAATAATAATAATAATAATAATAATAATAATAATAATAATATGTTTTGTAAAGATATTGATAATACTTACAGTAGTAAAGAGAAGTAGACTGTTTAAATATTCATATCCCCTTGAAATCCGTCTTTCCCGTCTTCCAGTTTAGAATTGATTCAAGGGCGGACACTTGCAGTGTCACTGATTTTCGGGATGTAATACATCATGCAAAGTGCATACTTATTTGAGAAGGAAAAAAACGGATTTGACGGATTTGACGGGGATATGAATATTTAATTCTTTTTACTTCTCCTTACAACTGTAAGTATAATATATAGTATGTATTATAAGAAAAATGATAGTACTTACAGTAGTAAAGAGAAGTAGACTGTTTAAATATTCATATCCCCGTGAAATCCGTCTTTCCCGTCTTCCAGTTTAGAATTGATTCAAGGGCGGACACTTGCAGTGTCACTGATTTTCGGGATGTAATACATCATGCAAAGTGCATACTTATTTGAGAAGGAAAAAAACGGATTTCACGGATTTGACGGGGATATGAATATTTAATTCTTTTTACTTCTCCTTACAACTGTAAGTATAATATATAGTATGTATTATAAGAAAAGTGATAGTACTTACAGTAGTAAAGAGAAGTAGACTGTTTAAATATTCATATCCCCGTGAAATCCGTCTTTCCCGTCTTCCAGTTTAGAATTGATTCAAGGGCGGACACTTGCAGTGTCACTGATTTTCGGGATGTAATACATCATGCAAAGTGCATACTTATTTGAGAAGGAAAAGGACGGATTTCACGGATTTGACGGGGATATGAATATTTAATTATTTTTACTTCTCCTTACAACTGTAAGTATAATATATAATATGTATTATAACAATAGTGATAGTACTTACAGCAGTAAAGATAAGCAGAATGTTTAAATATTCATATCCTCGTGAAATCCGTCTTTTCCGTTTTCCAGTTTAGGATTGATTCAAGGATGGACACTTGCAGTGGCACTGATTTTCGGGATGCAATGAATCAATCCGCAGTACAAAGTTATGCATGAACTTTCACGGATTTAACGGGGATATGAATATTTGACTATTTTTCTTATGTTTTCGTCTCTTATATGGCAAAACACATACAGACTTGGCCCGTTCAGGAGAAAAATGCAAATTCCACTACCTCCACGACAATGTTTCACATTAGCGTGTGTGCGTTATAATAATGAGCCTGTTGGTTGTTAATCACTTGACCCCTTGTTAGTTGTATTCATTGTATTCATTTCGTGGCAAACCGGCTAATCACTGTTTAATTTTTTTACCCAACTGGGAATGGAACCAATTGTTTTTGGTTTGAATGAATATCATTACAAGGTCGTTTGGATTCAGCCGAAAGTGTCATGAAAATGTCGCATTGTATTTCAAATAGCTTTCACACTGCATGGGCATCTCAATTCTAATCAACACCGGCAGTAGTGAGCATTTACCCGCTGGTGTAGGCTGTTATGAGCATGTGAAAGAGAACCCCGAAAGGGATGAAACGCTGAGCGCGGGCATATAACATGAACATGAAAATTTCTCCCGATAGTGTGCATCACATTGTATTTGAAACAGTACCTCTAATGAGGCAATCGATTCTCAGAGACAGACCTTTTCGTGTGAAGCAAAAATTGACAAAGGGCAATTCTTCAGGGGGTTTAAATATCTTTTATTTGATCAGATTTATGCTTGTCGATCTCACAAGTGCTGACGACTATTTAAAGGGCAACTTTGGCTCTCATTTTATTCGTCTCGTGATGATCAAGGATGCACCGAGCAAAACAACCAAGCAAACAGTTGAACAGCGAGGCAATAAGAGGAGCGGTTTTGGGCTACATAAGTCCCGTCGTGTCTGGACAATGTAGTGTTATAAGTGCAAAGTGTGTGTGGAACGTGAAAGAAAAAGACCTCTCAAAATCCTGGAGGTGTATTTGCAGTAAGAGGGATTCGTGTGACGAAGCTATTTCAGGTTGGTTTGTGTTCATATTTTTCTCCCAATATTCATCTTTCCGGTCTTTTAAACCTGTATTTTCTTCTTTCAGGTATACCCAATGCAACTTTCTTTTTCAGTGCTATCGGCACACAAGAGAGAAAGGGTAATATAAAAGAAGACGAAAATTGTGACAGCGACGACGAGAACGAAGAATATGATTCTGTGCCCAGTACACAATCTGAACAATACCTTGACGGCTCTCCAACGCTTGTTAACAAATCGCTTTGGCCAGCGATCTCCTATTGGTTAGCATTGACAACGCCGAACGGTGCCCCTGCAAACCCACTAGTCGTTCATAGGGCATTACTGGAATGTGGAATTAGTGTCAAAGCAAGTCAGGTATTACAAAATATAATTATCCTTTAGGAGCTCTGTTAAGCAGGCATGGTTTGCAATTTGACAGCAGACGTTGTTTTACCTGAAATTTGTCTTACCGTCTCGAGCGTTATATCAAAAGTTTTGATCCAAGGAATTTTGTGCACTCCGACAATCAATCCATCAATCAATTTATTACTTGAGTTTGAGGCTCATAGCAAATCGTAAGACATTTTGAATAAATGGGAAATGAGAGCAAAAGTACAAAAAGGCAGAGGACCGAGCAATTTTCTTGGTACAATTGAACAGCAAGATGAGAGCTTGATCATTCCTTCTATATGTAAGTGGTTTCACGGTTGCAATATTGAGTATCACGCAAGCTATCTCCAACCAGATTAAAGTTTACTGTTCTGAGTTTTGCTGATTCACAAAAAACGTGTTCTGCAATATTTTTACTGGAAAGCATGAAGGCCATGTGCAGTAACAGTGCGAACTCTGCATTCACAAGCTTTTTTTAATCGTCTCAGACTTCAGTTCTACGTATACCTCTATGAAGAAAAACAACATCAACAAAACAACAACAACACTAAAAGAAAAAGAAAATGGGGAATGAGTGGTCTTCAAAAAAGG
>NC_090889.1:10928490-10935990 GCF_036669925.1 Montipora capricornis
GCTACTTAGCTACACGGAAAGGAAACAAGTCGAAACAAGGATGCGAGAACCGGGGAATCGAACTCACGACCTCTTTGCACCAAGGCCGCGTACTAACCGACTGTGCCATCTTTGCCTCTGATAGAAAGGAACTCATTTTTAGGAAGAATATTTCTCGAATCATCCATTAAGGTCCAATCTGTTCCGCTCGGAATTCGGAACTCGAAACAATTGGTTCCCATGTTGTAGATCGGAACACATTTTGTTTTGGAACTATACACCTGTTACTGTTCATTTACGCATTTCGAATAAACGATTGTATGGAGGTGCAATTGATTGTGCGTCTCCATGCAAATTGATTATTTTATGTCTCTAATACGCCATTGATTGTCACACTATGCAATTGATTTTCTATTAGTGTTAATGATTAACCATTGCGCGAGATTGAAAGGATATTTGTTATCTTTGATTGTCCAAAGGTGCAATTGTTCATCCGTTGATGCTATTGAATGTTAATTCACATGCAAATAGCGTTATTGAAGTTCATGGAAGTGCTAATGAACGTAGTTTCGACTGTTGACACAAATGAATGTATCTTTTGCGTAAATGAACAGCAAAAGGTGTAGTTCCCAGATCACCCATTAAGGTCCAATTTGTTCCGCTTGGGATTAGGAATTCGGAACAATTGGTTCCCTTTTTAACAATAAAGGACCATTTTGTTCCGTATCTTTATAAAAGCACGTTCCCATTTTATCAAAAGGAACACATGTTTAGAAACAATAGTTCCCAAATCATCCATTAAGGACCAATTTGTTCCGCTCGGGATTCGGAACTCGGAACAATTGGTTCCCCTTTTAGCAATGAAGGACCATTTTGTTCCCAAGTAGTATGAAAGCACGTTCCGAATTCATCAAAAGGAACACAAAAAAGAGGAACAATCTATTCTCGCTTTTTAAGAGGGGACCGTTCCAGAACCAAGAAAAGGAACACCTTTGAAAAACAAAATGCGCTCAAAAACATCGCTAGTTAAAAAGAAAGAAGCCAAAAAAGGAAACAAAATTGAAATTTGGGAAATGTTATAGATCGTTTCCCTTATTTCTTGGTTCCTCTTCAGTTATAGCTTGAGAGAGAATGGTAACAAGAATATCAATAACTATCAAACTGAAAAGTAGTGGACTATTAAACTGAAAAGAACTGGGTGAAACTATCAATATCCGATCAATATCCGGAGAATGGTAACAAGAATAACAAAAACTATCAAACTAAAAAGTACTGGACTATTAAACTGAAAAGAACTGTGTGAAACTATCAATATCTGGTCAATATCCGGAGAATGGTAACAAGAAGATCAATAACTATCAAACTGAAAAGTACTGGGCTACTAAACTGAAAAGAGCTGGGTGAAACTATTAATATCTGGTCAATATGCGGAGAATGGTAACAAGAATAACAATAACTATCAAACTGAAAAGTACCGGACTATTCAAAGGAAGTTTAAACAGTACATAACTAAACTGACTAAACTGTTTACAAACAGACTGAGAGGCGCTAGAGGAAAAAAAATGAAAAGAAAAACAAAACAAGAACAAGAACGGCAAAAACTGCAAATTTCCTCAAAATCCGCGCAATCCACCCTTTCCACCATGATAGACCAATTCGGCTAACTCAATGTTGTACCCAATTCAAATCTCTCGGGGTTGAGATTCTTTGTGTGTTGAATTTGCATGACAATGAAGCATTCACATTTAAATGATATGGAAATTCTTGGAACAAAACATTTTATTCCCAGAGGATTTGAATTGGGTACAACATTGAGTTAGCCGAATTGATCTATGAGGAAAAAAGCTTGAGGAATACTTCCAGTGCTGCTAGACAGTCGAATGAAGGATTTTCCTAATGATAGCGGAAACGGCGGATTTCGCAGATTTCACGGAAATTCCAACATATAATTTAATAATAATAATAATAATAATAATTATTATTATTATTATTATTATTATTATTATTATTATTTTTATTATATTTATATATATGTTGAAATTTCCGCGAAATCCGCGAAATTCGCTGTTTCCGCTATCATTAGGAAAATCCTTCATTCGACTGTCTAGCAGCACTGGAAGTATTCCTCTAGCTTTTTTCCTAATCATGGTGGAAATGGTGGATTGCGCGGATTTTGCGGAAATTTTCAGCTTTTTCTGTTCTTGTTCGTGTTCTTGTTTTGTTTTTTTGTTTTTTTTTCCTTTTTCCACTTGCCCCTTTCAGTCTGTTTGTGAGCACTTTAGTCAGTTAAGTGACATTCAGTATAAGATTTCCTCCAAAAAGAACAACGGTTTTGCTTTTTTAGGAGTGGGGTCATCATTTGTAAGCATCCATTTCTTTTTAACGAAACCCCCTTTGTTTTGTATCAATCCGTTTTGATTGTTTCTTGACAAAAGTATCCCACTGCAAGTTGATATCAACAATTGCTAAATGCGATCTCACACTAGTTCGGAAAAACCATTTCTCAAATTCCTCTCAAACTTCGCTATTGTGGCTTAGTAATCAAGTTTATTTTTCGACCAAAATAGTTGTTGATTGCAGTAGGTTGGTTGACTGACGATCTTCTGATCATTCTGAATACTAGCAAGAGAACATTTTCTTAACGAAGGAGAACTTTTACATCGTTATTGTGGCTTAGTGATGGAGTTTATTGTTCGATTAAAATAGCCGTTGATTGCAGTAGGCTAGGTGACTGACCCTTTCGTTTTGTATCAATCCGTTTTGTTTGTTTCTTGACAAAAGTATCCCACTCCAAGTCGATATCAACAATTGGTAAATGAGACCTCACACTAGTTCGGAAAAAAACCATTTCTCAAATTCCTCTCAAACTTTTGTATCTTTATTGTGGCTTAGTAATCAAGTTTATTTTTCGACCAAAATAGCTGTTGATTGCAGTAGGTTGATTGACTGTCGATCTTCTGATCATCATGAATACTAGCAAGAGAACATTTTGTTAACGAAGGAGAACTTTTACATCATTATTGTGGCTTAGTGATGGAGTTTATTGTTCGATTAAAATAGCCGTTGATTGCAGTAGGCTAGTTGACTGATGATCTGCTGATCATTCTGAATACTAGCGAGAATATTTTTACACGAAGGAGAACGTTTACGTCGTTATCGTGGCCAAGGGATGGAGTTAATTGTTCGATTAAAATTATGGCAGATGATCTATCGTGTATACTAGCAAGAACAATCGTTTAAAGAATCACAGAATAGCATTTGGGAACTGATGCTTTGTCACAGTTTGCTATCGAAACGTCACTTTTGTCAGCATTGAATTCCCATATTTTCTTGTTTGTTTTACCTTTAATTAAAGTCTCCTTGCATTATTCACGAGGATTTCACAAGTCAAAGTCTGCTGTCTATAAAATCTGAATGCGTTTTTCAAAGCCACACATCATCTTTGAAGATCCAAAGGGCTCGTTACCCATGTAGACAGCTCAATAGCAAGACCATCAGAAGTGCAGCTTTATGCTACCCAAGTCTGGTGTTTTTACGAAAATGTAGTGTCGTAAGTGCAAAATGTGTTTGTGTTGTCCGGGAGGAGGGTTTCGAAAATGCTTGAAACAACGTGTGTAGGAACGGAGATGCTTGCGATAGGGCTCTTCACGGTTTGTTTGTCAAAATTTTACCATTTAAACATGCTTTTTGTCTTGTTTGGTCTTATTTTTTATTTCGAAATAAACTGATGTGGATGCAGTAATTTTCCAAAAACACAATCTTGAACTACTATCACAGTCAAAAATGAATGAGACCAAACCAGGACGTCGTGCACAATTCGCGCGTTGCAGCAGTGTTGTTTACTGAGATGCTTAAATTCGAGAGACCAGAATGTTATTTAAATGAATTGTAAAATAAAATGAAGTGCAAAGACTAGCATTATTACATTATTACTTCGTTTCTTACGTGTTCGCCTTAGTTTTTATTTATTTATTTTATTTTAATCTTTTTTTTTTTAAATTTATTTTTCTTTTGGAGGGGGAAGGGGACAAATCGTTTGATCCATTCATCGATGTGCTGCTACTCGTTGGCCTTAAGCCTCAGTTCAGCCCTCTTTTTAAAGAATCGGCCAGCCTGCCTTTCTGAAAACGAAAATCTGGATCTCTCAAAATAGCCGTCCACTGTCCAAACCCGTGCTTATCAATTCCCCTTGTTAAAAAATCGTCTTCATCTATTGTAAATCTCAACGGTCGACGTTGATGGCCCTGACTTAGTAAGAGGTTTGAATGCGAGGTATCGATCTTGGGCCGTGCGTTTTCTGATCGTGCACATTCAATGGTTGGCTCAAAAGTGGCTATGGAACTTGTGCTGCCAAATCTAGTGTTCACTTCCATATCCACCTCTGAGCCTTTGGTCCCCTGTAATTTTTGAAGACATTCGTGAGCCTTTACAGCAACTTCGCGCGATCACCGCTTCTGATAGTGTACTTTGGCAACGACAGAGCTATGTTTTTGGTCTTCACACAAAAGTCGGTGCTCTTTGTCGTTAAGCGCGTCAATACTTTGCGTCTCGACGATTTGGCGATAACGCGTGGGGTGAATATGTTTGCCAATAGCGTCAAAGACCATTTTGCTCATCTCGTTGCCCAATTTGCCGTGTTGGCTTCCGCTTTTGGTGACCAAAACAAAATCGCACTGGGGTTTAAGCAAAGGCCTCACGAGATTATGCATGCTCGTATCTGTCAGAATCACAGAGTCAAATCCGTACTTTCCAGCCGTTTTAAAGGTTTTCTGATCGATGAAACCCCCATCTTCCTTTGCTGCCTTTACCATGTCAACTGTGAGATACTGATAAGTCATGGGACGCGATCCTTTCACTTTGATGAACAAGTAGGTGGTCAAAAATTTTGTTGCAAATGTCAGGTCAGAGGGATTCACTTGCCCGGGGTCATTTTGGCACGTTTTTACGGTTTGTTCGTAGCGAGGCAAGTGAAAAGGCACGACTTCTAAGAGTTCTTCCATGCTTGCCCAATGACCCCTGGCCTCTAATGATTCGACATCGAGATCTTGCGTCCATTGCAATCTCATCATCTTCGCCACTGTCTTGCACGCTCTTTTGATGTACAATTCCGTGACAGATAATTTTCTAAGAACTCCAGCCGATGCCCCGTTGAGCTTTCTGAAGTCGATCAACTCCGAAATGGCATCTATGTAACCCAATCTCCCGCCATGTCCGAGCTTGCACTCCTCTTGTTAATAGTCAATAAACTTAAACAACAGGCTTGGAGAACAAAGGCTAAAATCCATTACTTCGAAATTTAATTCCTCCTCCTCTTCGCAGCAAAACTTGAGAAATTTCAAGCATCTGTTGACAATCTGCTGAGCGGGACGTTCTTTCTTGTAACCGCCGCTACTTCCAGAAAGCCAAGTCGCAAATTGCTCGCCTATTTAACCGGAAGTTGAGAAGGAAGGTATTGATGTAGCGCCGGGTTTTGAACGTGTAGACGATACATCATTAACAACTGTAATCGAGGTGCACGATTTCGTTGGCACTTTTAAACAGTTTGCGGCAAGGTTTAAGTCTACGCGAGGTTTTTCGTCGAAATAAAAGAACCAACTATGCTTGTTGACGTGTTTCCTACACCCGCGTTGGCTTTGAAATCCTTCATGTTCGCACAGTTGGATCGAGCAATGGTACAAACTGTCGGCATCGTCTTTCTCTAGGTGAAGACGTTTTGGTTTAGGCAATGCACCATCGATATTACACCACTCAATTATGTTTGTTTTACTCATTTTTTCGTAGTACTAGTGAGAGGAAATGAATGCATTTAGAAGAGCGCGTTCGTTTGTCTCATTCAACAAAAGCCGATATTATAACAACGGAACTAACCAATCGGAACCAGCAAGAGAAGTGTTGTGCATTTTTGAATTTGACGCAACGCGCCCATAAATCGCTATTCGCAACATGCTTTGGATCATTGTCATTTCAGTTACTCCTTCCTTGCAAGCATTATTATGACATACATGTCATTAAGGTTACAAACGCGATCCAACGGTAACAGCTAAAAAGGCAACAATTGTTCCTTAGGAACAGCTGAGAAAAGGACAGAAAATGAGCAATGCAAGCGAAGCTCTGCGAAAACACGCAATGTAGAACAAACGTTGTTCTTGTCGCAAAACGAAACGATAAAGCCTTTTGGCAAATTACGAGTAGGAACAAATGCTCATCAAGTAATGACAAAGGATTAACGCGTTATTGGTACAATTTGATTTTAAATCACAGATAAAGGAGCAATTTGTTCCGCTCGTGATTCGGAACTCGGAACAATTGGTTCCACTTTAACAATAAAGGACCATTTTGCTCCGTATTTATATCTATCTATCTATCTATCTATCTATCTATCTATCTATCTATCTATCTATCTATCTATCTATCTATATATATATATATATATATATATAACAATAGTTTTCATATCATCCATTAATATAAAGGTCCAATTTGTTTCGCTCGGAATTCGGAACTCGGCACAATAGGTCCCCATGTTATCAAAAAGAACACATTTTTAGGAACAATAGTTCTCATATCATCCATTTAAGGTCGAATTTGTTCCGCTCGGGATTCGGAACTCGGAACAATTGGTTCCCATGTGATAGAAAGGAACACATTTTTAGGAACAATAGTTCTCAAATCATCCATTAAGGTCCAATTTGTTCTGCTCGGGATTTATTTAAAGCTACTTAGGAAGGAAGTCGAAACATGGATGCGAGATCCGGGAATCGAACTCACGACCTCTTGCACCAAGGACGCGTACTAAACGACTGTGCTATCCTTGGTCCTGTTAAAAAGGAACACATTTTTAGGAACAATATTTCTCGAATCATACATTAAGATCCAATCTATTCCGCTCGGGATTCGGAATTCGGAACAATAGTTCTCATATCATCCATTTAAGGTCCAATTTGTTCCGCTCGGAATTCAGAACTCGGAACAATAGGTTCCCATGTTATCAAAAGGAACACATTTTTAGGAACAATATTTCTCGAATCATCCATTAAGGTCCAATCTGTTCCTCTCGGAATTCGGAACTCGGAACGATTGGTTCCCATGTTTTAGATAGGAACACATTTTTTTTTTTTGGAACTATACACCTTTTACTGTTCTTTTACGCATTTACGCATTTCGAATAAACGATTGTATGGAGGTGCAATTGATTGTGCGTCTCCATACAAATTGATTATTTTATGTCTCTAATACGCTATTGATTGCCACACTATGCAATTGATTTTCTATTAGTGTTAATGATTAACCATTGAGCGAGATTGAAAGGATATTTGTTATCTTTGATTGTCCAAAGGTGCAATTGTTCATCCGTTGCTGCTATTGAATGTTAATTCACATGCAAATAGCGTTATTGAAGTTCATGGAAGTGCTAATGAACGTAGTTTCGACTGTTGACGTAAATGAATGTATCTTTTGCGTAAATGAACAGCAAAAGGTGTTACAGTAGTTCCCAGATCACCCATTAAGGTCCAATTTGTT
>NC_090889.1:10940990-10945990 GCF_036669925.1 Montipora capricornis
ATATTATTATTATTATTATATTATTATATAATATTATTATTATTATATTATATTATATTATTATTATTATTATTATTATTATTATATTATTATTATTATATTATTATTATTATATTATTATTATTATTATTATATATTATTATTATTATTATATTATTATATAATATTATTATTATTATATTATATTATATTATTATTATTATTATTATTATTATTATATTATTATTATTATATTATTATTATTATTATATTATTATATTATTATTATTATTATTATTATTATTATTATTATTATTATTATTATTATTATTATTATTATTATTATTATTATTATATATTATTATTATTATTATTATATTATTATTATTTTATTATTATTATTATATTATTATTATTATTATTATTATTATTATTATTATTATTATTATTATTTATTATTATTATTATTATTATTATTATATTATTATTATTATTATTATTATTATTATTATTATTATTATTTATTATTGCTACAACTGGAAAAAGGTTTGTCCAGTCATAGATTTCATTGTTGAGAATGGACTGTCATGAAGCAAAATGCTACATTTGCTGATGAACATGTATATGAAAAATTGAACTTCTTTTGATTTGCATTAACTCTATCTGTTGAATGAAACATTGACTTGTTAGTTTCTGTATGTTAGCTTATTTATACACACTACTTTTAATCAAGAAACTGAAGGGAAATGGCACTGTGCCATCCATCTAATATCTAGTGGACTTACCATAAGTTGGTGGAGAAGCCACTTCTCGGACAACCTCCTCACCCAGTTTGAACTTTGGGTATGTCACTCTATAATATTTCTCTCCCTTCTTAGATAGCTGTGTGTCCCTTTTCACGTTCTCGTTAAAATGAAGCCTTGCAAGGATATGCCTAAAAATAAAGGACAATAAGTAAAAATTCAAATGCAAAGATATTGGAGCTGCAATGTTGAGTTATCAAGAATATTATTGGATAACCTAGTGCTTGAATAAATTGCATGAGAGATACATGAAGAAACTTCATGCTCCATACCATTACCTGCAAAAAGTTCCACACCAAGAGAACCCAATCATCTTCGGGTGCCAGTGGTTAAGGGTTGCATGGAAACCCTCCAAGCAGCTGGTTTGGGCATCCGGGGACAGCTTTTTTATATCCCCTAACAGGAGTTTACTGGTGAGTATGCTTTTAAGTTTATCATATGCAGCCGTACCTGAAAAAGAAAGTAACCATGACAAAACTTGGTGAAATGAATGGCAAATGTAATGAGTCAGGCAGACACAAATCCAAATATTACCGTATTTACCCGTGTATAAGTCGATCCCATGTATAAGTCGACCCCCCATTTTTGATGGCAAAAAAAGCAATTTCTTAATTTCTTTGCTAAATGTTCATGGGATATTAATCTTGCATTCTTCGATTTCTGGAACTGTGGATTCACAAACAATTAAGGCCCTCAAGCGCTTAATAGTTTTGTGGTTCAGCGGTTGTTGTATGTGCGGGCATTTTGTCCTTGAATTTCGAAAAAGTTCTCAGAAAATCGAACATGTAAACCTCAAACTAACCTGTTTCGTTGTTCAACGATAAAGGGCTTTAGAGGATAAGCACAACATCACAGAAGCAGGAGTCAATCTTTGAAAATAACTTCAAAAACGATGCGAAATGTGCAAGGTTTAATTGGTGCTTGACTTATAATTTATCACATGGCAAACGAAACAAAACTCATAAACCAAACAATACAAAGTTTGCAAAAGCATTTAAATCATCCAGGTTTGTATAAAGAATAAAAAACAATCATTAGCAACCAGCATTTTCAGGCAACACGAGTGACGATCATGCTTGCACGCAAACACGAGGAATTGTGCCAGGTTACTAAGCCGTTGAAGGATCGCATTTTATTTGAAGAAACAAGAATGTTTTTTAGAGCTTTCCGCCTTTGGAAAACGAAAATTTCCAGAGTCTATTTCATATTTGTGCTTGTGAGTATCTTCAACATTTAAAGTAAAACAAATCCTTTTTCATTTCAACTGGAATTGCTTAATTACATTCATTTTGAAGTCTTTCGTCATTCATTTTGAAGTATTTCGTCCACTGCGTTCGTTATGCCCAACGACCACATTATGATGTTTATTTTGAATAAATTATTTAGCTGGAACTTGGCTCGAAATCTTTGACCCATGTATAAGTCGAGGGCGATTTTTGGAGCTTCTTTTGAGGCCATAAAAGGTCGACTTATACACGGGTAAATACGGTAGCTAATGCTGTACAGAAACTCTGCAAACTGGGTTCCTTTTTTTCGGACCCTTTTTGTGATGAAACAATGATAAAAACAGTTAGCCACAACTTTATTGTAAGAATTATTTTTGGTAATCAAGGATATGTGGTACAGTGCGATATTAAATTATTATTATTATTATTATTATTATTATTATTATTATTATTATTATTATTATTATTATTGTTGTTATTATTACACGTTAAACAGTTCTTCCCAGCTGTCAGCTCAATTCTGGTTCGATGAAAGTCACTCCTGAAATCCTCACCAATTTTTATCCACTTCCGTGGTTGAAGCTCCTCATGACAGCACTCCTTGTACAGAGGGTCGGGGTGGTCTGTGTGTCTGTTTGCGACATGTCGCATAAATGAATGCCATTTTGCGAGGATCAAGTTACCAAAACCTACATGAGAAAAACAACGAAAATACTAATGTGAACTCAAAAACTAAGGCATTGATCCCCTCACATCAAGTTTTAAATGAAACTATCTCAAGCAAAAAGCTTAAATGAAAAAGTCTCAAAACCATAAATCATTGTATCATTATAATATTCACATAGTCATAATGCAAAGCCCATTTTCATTGTAATTACTCTAAAACAGTGTGGACCTTTGTGTCAGCATATAAGGTTGACTTATTCAGGAAGTACACAAAACCTGGTTTGGTGGATGTGGCACTCCAATACAAATGACGACGGATCCCTTTCATCCACTGACTGATAACTTCACAGCCTTTTTCTTTACTTGCTGAAAGAAGCTTCTTGGTAATAGACCGTGCCACATGCCAAATATCGTAATAATGTGTGGTTTTCCTGCAGGTCTCCCTAATCCATTTGGCAATTCCCCTGTGACGGTCTGAGATAAATACACTGATAGACAATCCCAGCTGTTCTAAGAAGCAAAAGCATCTCTTGGCTCCCTCCAATTCAGTTTGCTGGCTGCCACTAGTTTCATTAGACTATAGCAAAAATGATACTAGATTTAATGAGAATATTCTATATTTATTCCACAATAATTATTATTGGCCCTTGAGAAGGAATTGGTGATGTGCATTGAAGAGTATTTGTACATAAAAAGTAGAATTTGCATGAAAGAAATCCAAAAATTGTTAACAGATCAAAGATGAACAAAACATTGGGAAAAAAAGGCACATTTCAAAGTAAAAAAATGTGATGATGATGTGGACTACATCTACCAACAGGATAATTCCAAGTACATTGTATAGTCTTTACCAGACCTCATACCTGAACAATTTCAAAATGTACAACTTTCATTAATGTTGTGCACAGCATTGTGTAAACACCAAATTTTGCAGAATGGCCCATGGAATCAAATCGACCATCACCAGACCAGACAACATCCTTCATGTTTTTCAAGGTACTGATGAGGCCAGCTCTGTATTCCTCCCAATGGTAGATGACAGTTGGGAAAATAAAAGTGCGCTGATGAGCAAAGAATGTTCTTGAAGAGTAGGCACACAGTCCCAAGTGGCGGAAGACTAGCAAAACTTTGCTTATGGAGGCACCTGCCATAAGCACAGCAAAGCTCAAAAGCATGTTGCCAGCAGGGTATTTGCCTTGGGGCATGAAGCTTTGGGAATTCCACACATATCCCTTGCATTTTCGGCAGTGCTGTTTGACAGTCACCATTGTACCATTTTGTTTCATTTCAACTTCTGGCTTGTCTGCCTTGCAGTTGAAACAGAACAAAATGAAAATTTTCATCAGCATCTCATGAAATACTATAAATTTTGGCTGGTTATACTTGTAGCCTGGGCAATCTTGGTCAACTCTGAAAGAGAAATCAGATGATCAATACCTGACTACAATGTATGACATGAATGCAAACTTAAATTAACATGTCTGCCAATTAAAAAACAAAACAAAACAAAAATCAAAACAGTGCAGTAGGAAAGGTGTCCTTGGACGCATCAAGAGATTCACCGAAGTTGCTCCCAATTCTCCAAAAGGTAAAGTGATGAAACACATCTTCAGGGTTCGTACACTTTTTGTGCCCTAAAATTCAATTACTTTTCCAGGACCATGCATGGCAAAATCCATGACTACTTGAATATATGTATGCACTCCACAATATGAAATGAGACAGGTTCCATTTGTGTTTGCCAAAATTTGAGACAGGAATTTTATTTTGTTTTTGCATAGAGCTAATTTTCCAGGATTTTTCATGACTTGTCTTCAATTTCCAGGATTGCCAGACCTAGATTTTACAAGATTAGAATTGCATGACTTGCCAGGATTTCCATGACCTGTGCGAACCAGGCATCTAGACTGACAATGACCGATGCTGAATTTCAGACTAAAAGCCTGTTGGATTGGAAGTGAAAACATAGCTTATTTGAGTTCTATGCTAAAAGAAAAACACTCTTACTTGATATCATGATTGTGGTCTCTCTCGTTATCCCCATCTTCCTCAGTGCTGTAGGCCTCTTCGTCCATACTTCTTTCACCTTCAGTCCAATCGTCATCATCGTCCTCTGTTTCTGTACCTGTACGGGACCATGTGTAATAGTGTGCAGAACATGATGTGGATTTAGGTGCAGTTTCACAGGGATTGATATCTGGATCCTCATTAGGTAAATCTCCTTCACCATCAGTCATTATTTCCTGATGTGCTAAACGCTAGAGAAAGACAATAAAGGTCACCAAGCAAGAATTTATTTTCAGAACCTTATAAAGTTACCAGTATG
>NC_090889.1:10950990-10978490 GCF_036669925.1 Montipora capricornis
CAATATTTTATTATTTGACAATAAGTCCTTATTCCCCTGGCTCCGCAGGTAGCAATGCTAATCGAGGCGAGCCAGGATAATCAGTAAAAGAAGAAGAAAATACACACAGTAAGACTACCGAGAAATAGATAGATAATTAGATAGGTAAGTAAATACGAAAACAGATTAAGTCTAAAGAAACACCTAGCTATGTAATTGAGGTTGGCAACGCAGTATATTATGAGAGGTAGATAAATAAGACAAAATGAATAAGATAAGATAAGCGAAGCAAAGATGATGGCTATTAAGAGTATTTGCTAACTTTTGAGATTATCGATTCTAAGTCTTCGTAGGAGTCTTCAGATTCTAATATATTGAATAAGATCATACGAATTTTCCTTTTAAAAATGGGTTTTGGTGGTGTTCGGTACTTAGTTGGTATCTCATTCCACAGTTTTGCACCAATTCTTGAAAACGATTTTCGTTCAATTTCAAGTTTTGACTTTTTAATATAAAAGTTGTTGGAAACTGAAGATCGCGTATTATATGAATGAATTTGTGCAGTAGGGATGAACAAATCCTTCAATTGTGAAGGGATAACATCGTTATTTACATCATGCATTGTTTCAGCTAGCAATTTATAATACAAAAAGTGAATAGGTAAAACCTTTGCATGAAGGAACAAAGGAATGGCATGATCACACCTGTCAGCGAAGCACATGAAACGGAGAGCACGTTTTTGGAGGATCAAAAGCTTATTTAGTTGAGTTTTGCCAGCTTGTCCCCAAGCAATTAAGCCGTATCGTAAATAAGGAACAATAAGGCAGTTATATATACTAACAAGAGTATGGAAGGGAACAAAATGCCTTATCTTTGACAGTAATCCAATGGTTTTGCTAAGTTTCAGTGTTATAGAGTCAATATGGTTTTTCCATGACAGTTTATAATCGATTAGGACACCGAGATATTTCACATGATCTTTACATTCCAAGTAGGTTAATGTATTTGTTTGGTGATCGTTAATATATATTGTAGGAAGAAATGAAAGGCGTTTTTGATAAGGGCGAAAAATTACGAAATTTGTTTTATTGAGATTAAGGGTTAGTTTGTTAGATACTAACCACTGGTACACATTATGTAGTTCAACATTCATTTCTTTTTCAAGAGTTTTAAGGTCTTTGTGGTTGTGAAGAATATTTGTGTCATCAGCAAATAAATAGAATTTCAATTTCTTTGAGCTGCAGTAAATGTCGTTGACATACAGGAGAAAGAGCAATGGTCCCAAGACTGAGCCTTGAGGAACTCCACAAGTAATAAGTGTCTTATTAGACGACCTATTTCCGACTACCGTCACTTGTACTCTCTCTTGTAAGTAAGAACTAAACCAATCGTTAATTAACCCCCGAAAACCATAATGAGCTAATTTTTTAAGCAAAATACCATGGTCAACGGTATCGAAAGCTTTCTTTAAATCAACAAAGACACCACATGAGAACTTGCCAGCATAGACTAACAAGAAGAGGAATTATGAAGCGGAAACAACACCTTCAGTCCTTTCCGCTTACTGTGTACAAAAAAACGTTTGCTTAGAGCAACTGCAAGACATGCTAGAAAACGTCTGTTAGAGCAATTTGCAGTTAGTCTTTTGCAGACTATTTATTGAAAGAAGAAACGAGTGAATTTTACTCAAGAGCGTGTTTTGTTATCTTTAAACTGAATTTATTACCAAAGCTTAAAAAAACTACAAGACCTCAAAATGAGACAGGACATTACAAAATAATTGAACGTTTGAACGTGTGAGCCAATGGGCCTCAGCTGGCGCAACATGTGGGTGACCCCTCAAATGGTCTTAATGACGACCCACTTGAAAAAATTAACTGGAACGCTGCAGTTCAATACCACCCAATTCAGTGCCTTCTTTGTGTGTGTGTGTGTGTGTAATGCGTACCACATGCAGCCCAGTGTAAGCTTTTTGGAGCTTCTACTTAAAAATAAATAAATAAATAAATAAAAATACTGAGGTAGGTGCCTCGAGATATGTCCAGGTTTGACCCTAATTAGATGCACGCGGATTTCAATAAGCGTCACGAAGTGTCTCCTTGCTCTTCTAGCCAAGTTCAACATCACTTGTGTCTCAGGATACAGACAATTTATGTCACAAAGTGTCCCCCAAAGGCTGCACTTTAAGTGAAGATTAACTGCAGCATTTACCCAAAGCTAAAAATAACGCTAACCTTTACCCTTACCTTATTGTTGAAAATAGGTAGCAAATGCTTAGACTTAAAGGGACACTTTGTGTTGGATGTCAAAAATTGGGCGTGCATCTTACTAGGGTCAAACCTGGACATAAGTGGCATATTGATGGCTTTCTAAGCATTTAAAAACTCACCATTGACGTAAACTGTGTAGAATCGAGTGTAACGTTGTCCTCGACACTCATATGTTCCCCCATCATCCAGCTGAACATTTTTTATTGTCAAAGTGACACCTTTTACCTCAATTCTCCCGTCTGGATTCAGTTCACTAGCAGTGGTGCCAATTTCATACCATTTAACAATCTCATGCTCATTCTGGTTTTCCGTTTTTAAGGAACATTTCACGGTTTCAGTGCTACCAAGATTAGAACTAAGGCTTTTCATTTCCAGGACTTCCACGTTGTCTAGAACAAAAATTGTTGTTTTGAAGAACTTACTTTCTAAACTTCCCATCGGTGTTTGCAAGTCTTTCGCAATAAATACATTTTTCAATTTAAAGATTCTTGTAATTTCATCAATTTTCAAGCACATTTTATTCTTCTATAACTGTTACGAGTAAAATTCTTTTATTTCAACTATAATCCTTTTCTGCTAGTTTTTATTTCCATTATCCAGTGTTCAATTTTGGGTATTACCAGAGAACTCGAAAGCTGCTTTGCTACTACGGCTGGTACACACATACATTGTAGCTAGATCCTTGCTTTTTCTAGTGATTTCCATTGCTTGGTTAGATGAAAATGTGCAAATAAGAATGTTATTGTTGTTGTTGTTCCAAATTGAGTTAGAGTGAAATTGAAGTTTGTTTGGAATTAACAGCACAGAATACTTAGCTTTCCCCACAAATGTTAAACAATATACTGATGAGGATGATCAAGTTAAAAAAAGCATCTGTCTCTAGTCACAACCTTCTGTTTGTCAGGAATAGATTAAATACACAGTCCTGGTGAAAAGTGACTTCTTACTTGGTACACACAGAGCCTGAGCCCCAATGTCGTCCGGACACTTGCGCTCTCCATCTAAACGATTGCATTGGGCTAAAACGGATTCCTGTCCAGTACAAGCTACATCTGACATTACAACTGGTATGTTTTCATCAGTGGTATTCATTCCCGTCATGAATTCGGCCAGGGCACCTCTAAAGCCGAGTTGTTTACAAACAACTTTGACATCATAGATATCCCATTTAGTGCGACAGATCTTGCCCCACCTTCTGCGGTAAAAAACTTCTACTCTTCCACCATACTCAACTCTCGCCCCAATTAGGCGCACAGGAACTGAAAGAATAACACACCAATTAAAGCAAGGCTTGGTTCTAATTGTCCTCCACGTTTCGTTATTTGCAACAAACCATTGTTTTCTGTTCATTGTCCATTCCTCAATATCTCAACTTTATCTCAGCTGGACTAAAACTTTGAACAGGATAGGCGATGCTAAAAGCACTAAAACAGGGTGCAATATAATAAGTTGGCGGTTTCAGAATAATCAGTCACAAAGACGGTGTCTGGTCTAGGAATTTGGGCACTGGGGACTTAAATAAGTCCTGCTCTGCTGTGACATTTTTCTCGTTCATTCCAACTGCACCTTAGTGGCCATGCTTCCAATAATTAGTGCCTTGTCTTTTTTACCAGCAGTGAATCATTTCCTATAAAGCGAGTCACAGGTTATTATAAACTAACAAATAGGAATGATTTCAAGTTCGAGCGAGGCCTAACACTACTATGACGTTTTTTTTTATAATTAAACAATTATTCCATCAGAGATCATACCTAGTATTGGAATTGGGCCCACACAAGGACAGAGAAAAATTCTGACCAGGGTGGGATTTGAAACCATGACCTTCGGATTTGATCACCGCTGCTCTACCGACTGAGCTACAAGGCCAGAACGGGAGCAATTTGTGGGTATGTCAGATATTATTCACAAGGACAAATTCGGCTCGGCCCAAGCCTAATTTAGATAATCGTTAGTTGTTGTCCTTCAGTAGCATATTGATAGTAATGATTTCAAGTTCGAGTAAAGCCTAACACTACTGTGAAGTTTTTTATACCCAATTATTCCATCAGAGATCAACCATAGTATTGGACAACTACTAACGATTCTTTAAATTAGGCTTGGGCTGAGCCGAATTTGTCCTTGTGAATAATATCTCACATACCCACGGCCTGCTCCCGTTCTGGCCTTGTACTTCAGTTGCGGTCGTGGGTTCAAATCACACCCTGGTCAGAGTTTTTCTCTCGCCTTGTGTGGGCCCAATCCCAATACTAGGGTTGATCCCTGATGAAATAATTGGGTATAAAAACTTCACAGTAGTGTTAGGCCTAACTCGAATTGAAATCATTACTATCAATATACTACTGAACGACAACAACTAACGATTAATAAATAGGGTTTTTAGTTGAGTGGTGTGTTAAAACTATGCGATGGTATATGAATACGACAGGTTTTCTTTGTTCATACTATTGTACCTGAACACTGGATTCGTTTGTTAATGAGCCCACAACTTTGACTGATTGATGAACAGGAATGAGAAGTGACGTTCACCCAGCTTGTATTTCCTCTTTTCCAATTGCCTGTAAAATTGTCGTTACTGTAGTTATAGCCATTTACTTGGCAGGCAAGAATTGCTTCAGTATTGTTCCAATGTCCGGTACAAAGTGCTTTCCAGGTGTTGCTCTTTTGAATTTGCATCACTCCAGTAGATGGACTGCCCTCTGTTTTAAAACGTACTAGAAACTCTAATAAAGGAAATTTCAGGGTTAGTGAATAACTGGCAATACCGTAATTGTTAGCTGGGTTATAATTGACGAACATTACATGTATTTAGGGAGGCGCGGTGGCCTCATGGTTAGTGTGCTCGACTCCGGATCGAGTTGTCCGGGTTCTTGGGCAGACACTTTTTGCTAAGGCCAGGATGCTAGACAGTTCAGCAGAATTTTGCTTGAAGAAAGCTCGCAAAAAAAGCAACAAACGGAGAATGAACATTCTGTAAATTACAAATGGACAAGCTGACGAGCAAGAGGGTGTTAAACGCTATTTGAGGAGGTACTTTGCAAGCAATTGAAACACAAACAGCGTTGATTTTGGTAATATACCTTCTAGACAACTTGACGTGTTTGTGCACCCTCTCATAACTGTAACTTTGCATGGTATCCCATCAAATTGTGGCTTTAGATTTAGGCATTCACTTGTCCGCATCTGAATGCCATTGAAGTCCCTTGTACAAAGACTCCAGTTACTCCAAGCTGTTGTTATTGTGAAAAAAACAAAACAAAACAAAAAAAACAAAGAAACAAAAAAAAAAACATTTGACGGTTGCTAATTTGACACCACTTCTCAGGAATATTGAATTAAGCTTCCCATTGGTGATAACGTTTTTCTTTTGTTATTGAAACGATTGTTTTTCGTTTCAAATTTAAGTTTAAATTTAAGTTTAAATAGCTTACTCTGTTGTACTTTTACTTTAGTGTGTAACCGTCGGTGAGTGCTGAGAAGGATTGATCTACGTTGCGAAAAATAAAAGGTTATGGGCCCAGGACGATGTTGCCGATGCTGTCAACTGGTTGAGTTGATTCGTGCTTGAGCTGAACAACGCTAGTGGATTTTGAATTTACGAGTAGGTTTTTGAATTTATGACGAGTTCGATTTCAAGTTTACTGTTTAGATGAGTCATGGAAGAGGAGTGGTCGATCGAGAAACTTGACGGGAGTAACTGGAACACTTGGAAATTTCAGATTAAACAATTAGTTATGGCGAAAGGATTATGGAATCTTGTAGATGGCTCAGAAGTCCTTGCAAGCGAAGCGACAGCAGCGGCGGCGGCACTTTTCCAGTCGCAGTTACACAAAACGTTCTCGACAATTGTATTGGCGATTGACAGTGCCCAGCTTTACTTGGTCACCTCGTGCGAAAAACCTAAGCAAGCCTGGAATGACTTGAAAAACCACTTCGATCGTGAAACTCTCGGGAACAAATTGCTTCTGAAAAAACAGTATTTTCGCTCCGAGATGAAAGAAGGCACATCATTTGATCAACATTTAAATCACATGAAGGATATTACTTATAAAACTTGCGACAATTGGCGCTCCTATTTCTGAAGAGGATCAAGTTGTCACATTGTTAGGAAGTTTACCAAGAAATTTTGCGACCCTTGTCACTGCCATTAAAGCTAGAATGGATGGTGTTAGCCTGAATTATGTTAGGGTTAGGGTTAGGGAAATACGCCACGGGATCGACCAACATGTTATGGATTCGGTAATGAGGGTCACATTCACCGTTACTGTCCAAGCGATTCACCCACATGTTTTGGAGGTGGTGATGTCGGTCATATTCAGCGTTATTGTCCCAGGAAGCGTAAATGGCACAAAGCAAAGATAGCCGAGAGTGAGAAGAGCCGACAGGGAAATTCTGACGTCGATGGTGTAGATGTTTATGCTGCAGCGTTCATGGTGTTTGTTGGAAATGTTAAGTCTGTGGATAAAGAATGCTATCCATGGCTGATCGACTCGGGTGCATCAAGTCATATGACAAGAGAGAAGCACGTTTTGACTAATTTCCAGGAATTTGAAGAGCCTGAAAACGTTGCTCTAGGAGACGGTCGTGTTGTGAAAGCATTGGGATCTGGACGCGTTCAAATGAATATGCTGTTTCCAGGAACTGATGCTAAGAAAGCTGTCTTGTATGGTGTGCTGTACGTGCCTAAACTCTCCTGCAACCTGTTTTCTGTACGAGCTCCAGTTGCTAAGGGTAACGCTGTCGAATTTGGCCCTAATAATTGTTGTATCTGGGATGGGAATGGAAAGCTTCGTGGAAAGGGGTCACTGGCTGATAAACTCTATCAACTATATTGTCAAGTTGTCTCTACTAGGTATGCCTCAGTTGCGCAATCTAGTAGCGACTTGTGGCATCAACGTCTCGGACATGTGCACGAGTCACGTCTCAAGAAATGTGTTCAGAATGAATTTGTGCAAGGGATTGACACCGAGAGAATTACTGAACTGTCATTTTGCGAAGGATGTTAGGCAGGAAAGATGTGTCGAAAACCGTTTCCCATAGTGGGAGGGATTCGGTCGATGCGTAAACTACAGCTGTTGCATAGTGACGTGTGCTGTCCAACGCAAACACCGGCGATTGGAGGAGCAAATTATTTTGTTACGTTTATTGATGATTACACTCGGTGCTGCGCTGTACACTTCATGAAACACAAATAAGAATTGCTTGACAAATTTCAAGAGTTTGAAGTCACAACTACCAACGATGCTGGCAGAGCGACAGGAACTTTGCGGACAGACAATGGTGGCGAGTATTTGTCATCTGCGGTTCAAAACTATCTGAAGGAGAGAGGAATTAGACATGAGTTTACTTTGCCACACTCTCCCCAACAGAATGGTGTATCAGAACGAATGAATCGAACTTTGGTTGAGTCAGCACGCTCGATGATCGCGCACGCAGGATTATTTTGGGCGGAAGCTATCTCTGCCGCTGAGTATGTGAGAAATCGCCTTCCCACAACGACCCTAAAAGAAAGAGAAACTCCTTATGAGCGGTGGTATGGCAGGAAACCGGATGTGAGCCACTTTCGAGTATTTGGGTGTATGGCCTACGCTCACGTGCCAGACTGCGAGCGGCGAAAGCTAGACACGAAGTCAAAAGAGATGCGTTTGGTGGGCTACAGCTTGATGTCAAAGGGATATCGTCTTTTTGATGAGACGAACCGAAAGCTCCATATCCGGAGAGATGCTGAGTTTAACGAGAGTGATTTCGGCCAGAAGTCAGCCATGACTACAGAGCCAGACCCATTGGCATTGGTGAAAATGGTATCTACATGTGTCTAAGGGTTTCGTCCACTGAGTTATCGAGTTTGCAGCCGGTGAATGGGGTTTTTTGCTGTAATTTTTACACAGTTTCATCCGCAGAACATCGTTATTCAGTCGCGGATGGCAAAGCATTACGTAAGGTGAAGTGGTGTCATCGCCCGTGCGTTTACTATGCCAACACAACGGCTTCATTCCATTGTGAACTTGTGGGAGATCTAGTGTTTAAGCTAAATCCAGGGTCTACAAATATCTCTGGTGGTCCGGTGCGTTCCTATGGGATTCCGGTTGACACTACCAATAGACTAAGCATGAACAATGGCTATTGTTCTAGGCGTCCTAATGACCACAAGCGTCAGTGCTCCAACTTAATTAATATTCCTTGAATTGCATCGCATCAGTTGACGAATAACAAAGGGATAAAGCTTTGTTTGGTTAATGCGCAATCACTCAGAAATAAGACCGCTGACTTTTCAGACTATGTTACCGAATTTAAATTTGATCTCGTTGCGTTGACTGAAACTTGGTTCACGATTGATGATGTCGCTATGCGTGCTCTTGCAACATCTGAGGGATATAAATTAATGGATCAGCCTAGGGCCAGCAGGTCAGCCGGTGGAACTGGTCTCTTCTTCCGGGATTGCCTGCAGGTTACAATTATAGCTTCTGGCGAGTGGACATCCTTTGAGTTTTCAGAATAGCTCGTTGTTTCTGGTACATATAGACTACGTCTCGTAGTCATCTATCGAGTGCCCTACAGTGCTGAGCATCCAGTGTCAACTGATGTCATCTTTTCTGAGTTTTCTGATTATATGGAGACTGTTATTATGTCCACTGAGAAACTTTTGGTCTTGGGCGATTTTAACATCCATGTTGATGTGCCAAGTGATGTTCATGCCAGGAGACTGCAGGATTTGTTCGACTGCCTGGGCCTGGAGCAGCATGTCAGAGAACCTACTCATACTCGAGGCCACACCTTGGACTTGATGATTTCGCGGAAATGTGAGTTCGTTATTGATGGTTCACCGAGAGTTGATCGCTTGTTTTCGGACCATCTTTCGGTCGTTTGTGGTCTTCAAACGCCTAAACCTGCTGTCTCTGTTAAGAAACATACTTACAGAAATCTCAAGAGTGTGAACATTGATCAATTGCGGAGCGATCTCATGGACTCAGAGTTGTGTGTCAATCCACCAAGTGATCTTGAAATCCTGATTAGCTGCTACAATACCACCCTCTCTGACACTCTTGATCGTCATGCCCCTCTGAAAACCAGGGTTGTGTCTGCTAGACCACGTCTACCATGGTTTAATGAGGATATTCGTGAGGCAAAAAGGGCAAGGCGTAAGGCGGAGAAAAGATGGCGGAAAACGAATTCTCTCGATGATTTTGATCACTATAGGAAGTGCAGAAACCGTGTCCCATATCTGCTTAATAGCGCCCGGATTGCCTTTTATAGGGACTTTATTGAAGACAACAGTACTGACCAGGGAAAACTCTTTAGAGCCACCAGGAGATTGTTAAAACACGACACTGGCAGTTCTCTTCCGCCGCACGATGATAAATTCCAGCTTGCAAATGATATGGGTAATTTCTTTGTGAAAAAGGTAACTAACATTCGCAAGGAACTTGATGACGCTGCCTCGGGGGCTTGTTGTGATCCTGCTGAATATGACTTTCCTCGATCAGTTACGAAATCATTTCATGAGTTCACACCTCGGAGTGATGAAGATGTCATTAAGATCTTCCAAAAAGTGTTGTGCCCTTGATCCAATGCCGACCAAACTTGTTAGTGATTGCATTGATGTACTGTTGCCTACCATAAAGCATATAATCAATCTATCCCTAGACAACGCGTACTTTCCACATGTCTGGAAGGAAGCTTTGGTAAATCCTCTATTAAAGTGGTTTGGACTGGATCCTCTGTATAAGAATTTCCGTCCTGTTAGCAATTTGCCACATGTTTCTAAACTACTTAAACGTTTAGCTTCAGATCAGTTACTTGCGCACATGTCATCTAATGGTCTCTACCCAGACCTGCAATCGGCTTATGTGAAGAGTCATAGCCTTGAGACGGCTCTACTGAGAGTTAAAAACGATATATTGATGAATATGAATAAAGGGCACGTGACATTATTGTTTTTTTTTTTAAAATTTGAGTGCCGCTTTCGACACTGTTGACCATAGCAGTCTGCTAACGAGTCTTCAAACTCCATTTGGCGTTTCTGGCAAAGTTCTGGAGTGGTTTGCATCGTATCTGCATGAAAGGAGCCAACGCATTACAATCAATGGAACTCTTTCTGATAGCTTCTCCTTGCAGTGCGGTGTTCCTCAGGGTTCTTGTTTCGGACCTATTTTGTTTTTGATTTATGCTTCAAAACTTTTTGAGATAACCAGTCGTCATCTTCCAGAAGTGCATTGTTATGCTGACGATACACAGCTTTATTTATCGTTCAAGCCTGGTTTGCGTGAGAGTCATGTAGAGGCACTTTTGCATATGCAGGGGTGCATAGATGACCTTCGCCAATGGATGTTAATGGATCGCCTCAAGCTTAATGATGAGAAGACGGAGTTTCTACTGGTTAGTACGAGACAGCAGTTAGCTAAGCTATGTGTAGAGCCCCTTGCTGTCGGTGATCATCTCATTAACCCTTGCCATGAAGCCAAGAACTTGGGCTGTTGGTTTGACCAGCAGCTCCGTATGGTCACTAATATTAATAAAATTTGTAGTGTATCATACTTTTATCTGCATAATATTAGGCGAATAAGGAAATTTTTGTCAATTGAGTCTACTAAACTGCTTGTGCATGCGTTGGTGACGAGTCGAATTGACTATTGTAATAGTCTATTGTATGGTTTGCCTCAAACTCAACAGTCTAAATTACAACGTGTTCAGAATACTGCCGCGCGCCTTATTTGCAATGTATCGTGCTTTGAACCTATCTCAATAGTGTTTTTTGAACTTCATTGGCTGCCTGTGCATTATAGAAATATTTTCAAAGTTTTAGTGATTACATATAAGGCAATTAATGGTATGGCACCGAAATATATCAGCGACCTTATAATTATTAAAGCAGAATCCAGCTATTCTTTAAGGTCAAATAGCGAGCTACTGTTAGCTCATCCTAGAGTGTGCAAAAAGACAACACTAGGGAATCGGGCCTTTTGTGCTGCTGCCCCGAAATTATGGAACTCGCTTCCTAAGTCATTAAGGAAAGTAACATCAGTGGACTCCTTTAAGGTGCACTTAAAGACTTTATTATTTAGACAAGCCTATAAGGTCTGGACTTTGTATGAATAGATATATTCTGTGGTTTTCCTTTTAAATATCAATACTGTAATTTTACCAAGGCTTTTTAATATTTTTTGATTTTTTAATATTGTAATTTTACCTAGGCTTTTTAATATTTGTATGCATGTAGACAGTTTTTTATTTTTTTTCAATTGATTGTTACGCGCCGGCGATCATATTTTAATGTAGCCGGCGCGATAGAAATGATTAAGTTATTATTATTATTACCCAAAGAGCATGGAGGTGAATCAGAATACTGACACCACTGCAAGAGACGAAGAAGAAGTAGCAGAAATTAGGAGATCAGAGAAAGAAGAACAGCAAGAACTCCGAAGATCTGAGAGAACGCGTAAAACACCTGTCAGATATGGTTATGACGAATATGCAGACACCGCGACCGACCGCGTGCGCCACGTTGCACATGTCTAAGTGAGGTAGATGAGCCTTCAACCATACAAGAAGCAAAGTCAAGTGATCATGCTGCAGAGTGGAAAGTGGCTACGGATTCAGAGTACAATTCTCTGATTGAGAACAAAACATGGAATTTGGTTGAATTACCCCCGGGTCGCAAAGCTATAGGATGCAAATGGCTGTTTAAGCTGAATCATGATGTGGACGGTAGAGTGGAACGTTTCAAAGCACGCCTAGTAGCCAAGGGTTACGCCCACAAATATGGCATTGATTATGATGAATTTTTTTCGCCTTTAGTTCGTTTCTCTTCGATCCTCATTTTGCTAGCGTTTGCAGTCGAGCATGATTTCCTGATTCATCAGATGGACGCTGAGAAAGCTTTCCTTAATGACAAACTTAATGAAGAAATTTACATGCAACAACCGGAAGGATACGTGAAACCCGGAGAAGAGCATCTGGTATGCAAGCTGGAGAAGTCACTATATGGATTAAAGCAGTCGTCCCGATGTTGGAATAAAGCTTTCAGGGAAAGTGTTGAAAAGGTCGGTTTCACTCAAGCGTCAGCAGATCCCTGTGTATTCATCTGAAAGAAGGATACACTCACAATCATCGCAATTCACGTCGATGATCTCATGATACTAGTGGAAAACATTTTGGAGATGCAATGACTTAATGACAGCTTAAAGATCCAGTTTAAAATGACGGATATGGGGGAGCTGCATTTCTGTGTGGGAGTTTGCATCGTTCAAGACAAGGAAAGGAAGCAAGTCTATCTTCATCAAGGGCAGTACATCGAAAAGATGCCCAAGAAGTTTGGGCAAACAGAAGCGAAGTCGGTGTCCACGCCTGTTGATTTGAACGTCAGGCTGCAAAAGGAAAATAGTGTTAGCAGATCAGTCGATACGATCTCGTACCAGTCCATCTTTGGGAGCCTACTTTATGCTGCAATCACAACTCGTCCGGACATTGCACAAGCACTTCGTGTAGAAGTTCTGTGCAAATCCCACACAAAGTCACTTAACTGCAACTAAACGGATTCTCAGATATCTGAAAGGAACTGTATATCTTGGCCTGAGTTACAAGAACTGTGCTGATAGAAACCTGATTGGTTACTCAGATCCTGATTGGGCGGGTGACGTGGATGACCGCCATTCCACTTCAGGAAACGTGTTTTTATTGGCTAAGGGAGCAGTGACCTGGCTGAGCAAGAAACAGGCCACCGTTGTGCCATGGACAACAGAAGCTGAGTATGTAGCCCTTAGTACGGCCACCCAGTAAGCCATCTGGCCTCGAAGGTTACTCACAGATGTAGAAAAAACCTCTCGAGGAACCCATCGTAATTAATGAAGACAACCAGGGAGCTATTGCGATGGCAAAGAATCCTGTGGGTTATGCTAGGACCAAACACATTGATATACGCTATCATTTCGTTCGCGAAGGAGTGCAAGACGGAGCGATTCTTTTAAAATATGTAGCCACTGGTGAGATGATTGCGGACATTCTGACGAAGCCGTTACCTAAGCATCCCTTCGAGAAGCTTGTCATCCAACTAGGAATGAAAACTGTCAAATAAGCAACGTCAAAAGTGGGAGTGTTGTTATTGTGAAAGAAAAAAAAGAAAAAGCATTTGACGGTTGCTAATTTGAATTTTAATGTCTGCACACTGACACTACTTCTCAGGAATATTTAATTAAGCTTCCCATTGGTGATAACGTTTTTCTTTTGCTATTGAAACTATTGTTTTTTGTTTCAAATTTAAGTTTAAATAGCTTGCTCTGTTGTACTTTTACTTTAGTGTGTAACCGTCGGCGAGTGCTGAGAAGGATTGTTCTACGTTGCGAAAAATAAAAGGTTATGGGCCCAGTCACTCCAGCCACCATCGCCTAAATTCAAGAAACATTTGTCAGCAGCGGGTACCTGGTTTCCTTCTTAAAGAAAGACAAAAATATCATATAAACTGTTGTTCTTCGGCCATCAAAGCTGAATAAGAAATAAAACGAAGATCGCTACTTGACGTTTAGTATGCTACAACATACATTTTCGAAAGTAACCGTTATGACTTTGAAAATTATTCATAAGCAGATTTCGGTAGGTCAGGCACCGAGACCAAGAAAATCAAACTTAGCAAAAATCTGACTGCAGTTACATATTAAAAAAGTCACAGCTTATGTAGGGCCTATACAGTTAGGTTAAGGAATACGGTGTTAGCCCCCCTCCCCTGAGCAACAAAACTGTAGTAAGGAATCATGGGAAGAATAAAGACACGAGGATGTTGTTGTCCGCCATTTTAGAATGTGTGTGTGTGTTTTTAGTGCGAGTCCGATTCCATGCTTCCGTCCGCTCAGTGTGCA
This sequence comes from Montipora capricornis, assembly GCF_036669925.1. NCBI lineage: Eukaryota > Metazoa > Cnidaria > Anthozoa > Scleractinia > Acroporidae > Montipora > Montipora capricornis. The sequence goes on from NC_090889.1 coordinate 10,965,086, forward strand.
ACATTTGGGGGCCTGTCCGGGAGATAAGACAACGTTTTAAGCAATCAATGAGGACGGGAGCGATGAGACATGGAAACAAGTCTTTGAAATAGCTGAAATCGTGCACACGCTCGCGAAGGAATTAATACACGCGATGGAGATCGAAGACATAGAAATGGAGATCCAGAGTCATCTCTGCCAGCTAAAGGTTGAGGATCTGGTAGTAATTGATAAGACTTAAGGCTGCGGTGACAGTTACATTAAGGATAAAACGAGGAAAGGACTTGTCAGATTGATCGAGGATCATCTCGAAGCCAAATTAAAGGGCAGCGTGGAGCTGGACACCGAGTTTTTGGAAGATTTCAGGACTGGAATAATGCTTTACACACCTTGGTGTCCACCGCTCGAGGATGTAAGCAAAAAAAAAAAAAAGAAGTCGGAAGTCTCTCAATCGGAACTAGAAAAGGTGAAGTTGGGATATGAGGTGATTAAACAGAAATTTGAAGCATTGACCATGGGTAAAGCACATTCACCGGAGAAGGATGTTGACAACAAAGAGGAAGTGAAGGCGAAGGGTGAGTCAAAGTCATTATATTTCCAACCGAGTGACTTTAAACGAGAACTAAAGATTATTGGCCAAATCGGGGAACCAGGGCAAAAGGAAAAATTGAGTTTTGTGAGTCTAGTGAGACAAATTGAAGATGCACTGCAAAAGGGCTACAAGCCACAAGAGGTTGTTGATGCAGTGGTCGGGGCTATTAATCCAGGGATGAGATTAAAAAGCTATTTAGAAGGACTGAGTGAATTAACACTCCCAAGATTAAGACGTATTCTGAGATCCCATTTTCAGGAGAATGCGAGTGACCTGTACAGACAGCTATCAACTTTAGTTCAGGAGCCACAGGAAAATCCTCAAAGATTTTTAATCAGAACCCTCGATACAAGACAAAAAATCCTGTTTGCCTCGCGGGAGGTTGATACTCAGTTGAGATATGATCTAACGCTAGTGCGGGTAATGTTTTTATATACAATAGACACTAGTCTTCAAGATGAGGCCATTCGGATCAGGTTGAGACCAATATTAGAAAAAAACAGATGTACAGGATGAGGATCTAATTCAACAAATAAATGTAGTAGTTGCAGAATAAAGTGAAAGAAAATCCAAACTGGGCTCTACCCCTCTTCAAAGGAACCCAAGGGTGAACGAAGTGCATGCATCACAAGGGGAAGGGGGATCCATCCAACAAGGGGCAACTGCTAAGAAGCTTAACTCCCCGGGAAAAAAGAGTCCTAGAGAAGAGGAGTTCATGGCGGCACTACAAGCGGTCCTTTCAGAACTTACATCATTAAAAGAATCAGTTGAGAGAAATCTAACCAATGAGGAACGTTTCACCAAGCCCCTACCTGTAAATCAGAATCTGCAAGGGTATCAGGGCCCAAGGGGCTGTATCGACTGTCAAAAGGAAGGAAAGGGGAAGATGTGCGACCACTGCCACATTTGCAGTAGTAGTGACCATTGGGCCCGTGATGTCGGAAACGGAGATCAGGGCCGGGAAACAGGCGGGGGCTACAGCCGAGGGACAGTAAGTACCCCCGCCCAGGACAGATTTATAAAGTCCCACCAGTGTGCTAATTGTCAGAGGATTGCAGCAGGATCCCAACAAAGTTTCAAACAATGTTTAGGTTGTAAAGCAGTTCGTTATTGTGGTCGAAGTTGTCAGAAACGTCACTGGGACAGTCACAAGGGTCTCTGCCAAGCGATCCAGCAACTGGAAGCTAGGAACAGTTCGCCAGTACTTCGGGGGGATGGTTATGTATTTGCTAGTCATTTGAAACCCCCACAGCGTGTGGTAGTTGCAAGGTTGGTTAGCAAGAGGTGTAAGGTGTCATGTGTTCTCAACGGAGTCCTAGTCGAAGCCCTTTGGGATACGGGTGCACAGGTGTCTATTGTGTCCAAGAGCTGGCTTGAGGAATATTTGCCTTCCTCAAAGTTAAGGAACATTGAAGAGTTGCTTGGCGAGGATGTAAGACTGAACTTAAGAACAGCAAATGGTGGAACCATACCATTTGAAGGGTGGGTGGAAGTACAGTTTCAGCTCTTGCCGGACAGAGTCATCAAGTTCTCTAACTGTACCATTCCTCATTGCAAGAGATGAGTTGGAAACTCCAATCATTGGGTACAATGTAATAGAAGAAGTAGTGAAGGATAGAGAAACCGAAGGAAGCAGCTCCATTGTAGACATCATGAATACGGCTTTAAAGGAAGTAGCACTGGAGATTGTTACTGCGTTGGTTGATTTGGTGCAAAATGCAAGTATGGAGGACATGGCTTTGTTGAAGAATGGTAAGCGCAATCTGACGGTACCACGAGGGCAGGCAGTGACAGTACCGTGTAGAATTAACTGGGGTTCTCTAGAGGAGAGGATACCAGTGTTATTTGAACCAGACCCAGGTATGCCTTGGCCAGCGGACTTGGAAATTGTAGAGCAGCTCCTCACCCTACCGCGAGGGTCGCCACACAGGGTGAACATTACAGTCCGTGACCCCTCAAACCATGATGTAGTCCTCGGCCGGTGAACGCTACTGGGACACTGGCAGCTAGTGCAATCGGTTACCCCTTTGGAAGTAGCAAGAAAGGACCTCCCTCGTTGGGAAGCTGGGGGTCCAAAGGGAACAGGTGGTACCTCACTCCAGGATGGAAACCCATCAGTACCCCAACATCAAGTAAACAGGGAAGTTTCTAATGAAAGAAAGTCCTTCAAGACACCAGCCGTGGTGTTAGGTTACCTGACAGAAAGTCAACGCCAGTTGGCCATGACCATGCGAGAGGAGGAGGCTGCTTCATTCTCCCAAGATGAAGTTGTCAGACACCACTCCAGTCCAGAAGAGCTATTCCTCAATTTCCCGTCCCCTGTATGCTGAAGTTAAACACTACATTGAAGATCTGCTCACCCGGGGGTGGATAACTAAGTCTCAGTCAATTTATTCATCTCCCGTGGTGTGTGTAAGAAAGAAAGATGGAGGGTTACGCCTGTGCGTGGATTACAGGGAGCTGAACCGTAAGACAGTACCAGATAGGCACCCAATACCAAGAATCCAAGAGACACTGGATAATCTTGGAGGGAACTCCTGGTTTTCAGTGTTAGACCAGGAAAAGGCTTATCATCAGGGTTTTGTTGGGGAAAAGAGCAGACACGTGACTGCCTTCATCACACCTTGGGGTCTGTATAAATGGACTCGGATCCCATTTGGGCTGAAAACTGCACCGGCAAGCTTTCAGCGGTTCATCGAAGATTGTTTGGAAGGTATCCTCGACGAGATTTGCATTCCTTACTCGGACGATGTCATAGTTTATAGTGGAACGTTTCAAGAACATGTTGAAAAATTGCGAATAGTGATGAGACGCCTGCGCAAACATGGAGTGAAATTGAAGCCAAGCAAGTGTAGTCTGTTCCAGAGAGAGGTCCGCTATCTAGGCCGAATTGTAAACCAGTTTGGACACAGTATTGATCCCGAGACTACTAAAGCGGTCACGAGTCTTAGAGAATCTATGCCAGAGACTGTGGGTGAAGTCCGTAAACTAACAGGACTATTAAGCTATTACAGGAGGTACATTCGTGATTTCGCCAAGATTGCAAAGCCCCTTTACGATCTTCTTAAAGAACCTGAAAAGAGAGGACAGTCGCCGCGGCGAACTCAGAGGACAAATACAAGACCAGTCAGAAATAAGGGACAAGTATCATCCCGGGAGCCAGTCAACCTACAACAATGAACACCAGGCCGCAATCGATAAGCTTATCAATGCTATTAGTAACCCACATGTGATGGCCTACCCTCAATACACCCAGCCATTTATTCTTCACACGGATGCGTCAGAACAGGGCCTTGGGGCAGCACTTTACCAGAGGCAGGCCGGTCAACTAAGAGTAGTTGCTTACGGATCTCGTGCGCTAACTGCAGCGGAACGGAACTATCATCTTCACTCCAGTAAGCTGGAATTTCTGGCACTTAAGTGGGCCATAACTGAACAGTTTCGGGACTACCTGTATTATGCCCCGCACTTCACGGTCTACACAGATAACAACCCGTTGACCTATAACTTAACTACGGCGAGACTAAATGCAACTGGACACCGTTGGGTAGCAGAGCTGGCTGACTTCCACTTCACGATAAAGTACCGACCAGGGACGGCCAACCGGGATGCTGATGCTCTCTCTAGGATGCATATGGAACAGTTCATAGACATGTGTACTGAACAAGTAGAACCGCATTGGATTAAAGCCACAGTGGAAGCACTGAATGCCCAGCAGAAAGGAGATCCAGCTTGGTTCCTATCGCTATCCTGTCAGCCGAGTGAAATGGGACACATTATGAATGTGGGTTATGAACCGAGGGTGCGACCTCTCACACCTAAGGAACTGTACGAGGCTCAGAGGAAAGACAAGGTGATGAGTGTAGTCATTCGGTATAAGGAAACCGGTAAATCACTCGCAGCACAAGACAGGCGCCAGGCGTCACCTGCAGTACAGTCCCTTCTAAGTGAATGGAGTAAACTCGCAGTTGGAGAAGATGGAATCCTCCGGCGCAGAAGTGGCCCTAATCTTCAGATTTTCCTTCAGCAGAAGTTTCATCGAATGGTCTACAAAGAGCTACATGAAGAAATGGGACACTTAGGGACAGAAAGGGTACTTCACCTTGCCAGGGAACGGTTTTATTGGCCCCGGATAAAAAGAGACATTGAACATTACGTGACGCATGTTTGAAGTTGCATCAAACAAAAGAGACCAAACATCTTGCCAAAAGCACCAATGGAGACCATACAGAGTAGCACACCTTTCGAACTGGTGTCATTGGACTTTGTACACCTTGAAAAAAGGAAAGGGGGATACGAGTATATCCTAGTTATAGTTGATCATTTTACAAGATTTGCCCAAGCGTATGCGACCACCAACAAGTCTGCACGAACAGCAGCGGACAAATTGTGTAATGACTTTATATTACGGTTCGGGTTTCCGGCAAGAATCTTGCATGATCAAGGTGGTGAATTTGAAAATCAGTTGTTCCATCGGCTGGAGGAATGCTGTGGTATGGTCCGATCTCGAACAACGCCTTATCATCCCCAAGGAAACGGAAAGACAGAACGCCTGAACCAAACACTGCTATCCATGCTAAGAACTCCCAATTGATGTCATTTTTGGTACCAAACCCACTGCCTACTCAAGTTACCCAGCTTATGTTAAGGAGTGGCAAGAGGCAATGAAAGAAGCATACGGAATAGCCACTAAGAAATCTCGGCTATCTGGACTCAGAGGCAAGAAACAGTATGACCGGAGAGTTCACAGTCCAGTACTCCAGGCAGGCGACCGAGTCCTTGTACGAAACTTAAGTGAGAGAGGCGGCCCTAGGAAGCTGAGGTCCTACTGGGAAGACACCACCCACCAGGTAGTGAAAAGGAAAGGTGAACAGAGTCCAGTTTATGAAATTATGCCTGAATCTGGTGGAGGGCGACACCGCGTGATTCACCGTAACCTTCTACTGCCATGCAATGATCTTCCTTTTGAAGCAAGGCCCAGTGACACCCGCAAAAGATCAAAACGGAAGTTGCCAACTGCCCAGCCACATCTGTCGTCACCAGGGGCCTCCAATGTCGGAGACAGTTCTGAAGAAGAATCCGCAGGGATGTTAACCTTCATTCCTGTAGAGCCAGAAAGCGCGTTGTCAGACAGTACCTGTTCAGCCAAGGAGAATTCAGCCAATCAGGCATGCGCTGATAAGGACAAAATCCCAGCCCGTTGCTCAAATAAAATGAAATCAGTGTTAACAAAAGGAAAATTTGGACGACAATATAAAGATAATTCCGGTTACCAATCGCTGAGAAAGTTAACTAACATAGTTTCATGCTGCTCCACTCAGCTTAAAATGAATGCAACTTTAAAAGTTACGATTTAAGACTCCACGTTTCGATACTCCTGCCTAGTATCTTCTCTAGGGGTGATGTAAAGATTTTTCTACGACTCCTTTGATAGACCCTTTGCATAAATGGCGCCCAAATTTGAATAACAATACTTGATACATCCTTAGCCTCGTGTTTATGTTTCAAGACAAAGGATTTTTCTCATGAATGTGAGGCTAAGGATGTATCAAGTATTGTTATTCAAATTTGGGCACCATTTATGCAAAGGGTCTATATGCTCATTAATTAGCGTCACCTCTTATCAATAAGGTGTAAACAGGTGTAAGGTAAAAGACCGCCATGATCACGTTTTGAAGGACCGTGGGCAGAATTAATGTGCCAAGCTTCCAATGAAAGGCGTTCATGGTACCGCGAGATGGTTGTGATAACGTTTGAATGATATATTCCACTCAATTTCATGTTTGGTCTGGCAAGCATGTTACAACAAACCTTAATCATTTTTATGCAAAGGAATACTGCTCTTTCGTGCTCCTTTAAACGCACGCCAAACTGGCGTTTGCTCTGTCCGATATTATACTCGTGATCACAGTCAATCCAAGGACTAGCATACACAGCGTACCTGACACCTGTTTACACCTCATTAATAAGAAAAAGCGCTAATTCATGTCATGTAAAGTTCCATCCCCTTGGGAGGTAGGAGGTCATGTGATACTTTCTCCGTCCTTACACTTCCTAATAGTAACAGTTCTTTTGTTCTGATTGGTCCATGTGCAAATATCATCTAAATATTTTTTTCTCTGTCGTCCTATTGCTTTTGTTCCTTCAACTTTTTCTTCCATCATTACTTTTACCAACTCATTGTGTCTCATGACAAGTCCAAAATATTCTATTTTCCTTCTCTGAACCGTGTACGACAATCTGCGATTTTCACCAGCCATTTGCAACACTCTCTCATTGGCAAGCGTCGTTTCCCTGCTAATGTTGAGCATTATTATCCAAGACCGCATTTGAAAAGCCTGCAGTCTTTTCATCAAGTCTGCGTTTAATGTCCGCCAACAAGTGTGCGTACAAAAGCAATCACGTTACAGATTCTGTCATAAAATCACAATTGAAGAAGGCACTAGGCAGGAGTGTCAAAATTCGTCGGGTCTCAAAGCGTACCTTCTATAAGCTGCATTCCCTTTAAGCCGGAGTAGCGGAAAATCCAGATGGCTGCCTTTTGAACTGTAATCTATCTTATTTGAAAGTACAGCTATTCAATTCAAACCCTTTCTTTTCAAAAGGACGCGACACGTGATCTAAATTGTATACAAAAGTCATAGAAAAAACAGCAAACCTAATACATGAAGAGAAGAATTGGAATGTCCTGCACCGGCCTCGTTTTCGGCTATACACTGGTACCATCCCTCCATACCCTTTGCCGTCTTTGGTAAATGAAGAAGTGAAGTCTTTTTAATGACAGCCTCCGTAGGAAGCTCACCATTTGCAAATTTCCACGATATGTTTGGATGTGGTACACCACTCGCCTTGCAGCTAATGTTGGTTGGTTTTCCTTCAAAAACAGTCTGTTTTTTTGGGAACACGGAAACTACAGGAGCGACTGGTCAAAATGAGAATGTATGGGAAATTACTTTACAAGAGCAGAATGTAGACAATGAATTTTATTTAACATTATATTGATATTGCAAAATGTAACATATTCCAAGCACTAGTAAACAACTATTAATGTTCCCAAACCATGACAACAAGTGTAACAGACAACATTTTTTGGCGTAATGGGGTAGGTGATGAAGCACAGCACTCCGTTCGTAGGTCATGACAAGGCAGGTTAACTAAGTTGCCGGAAAAAGAGAGGTGGTGATCCTCTCCACGGGGTTACAATCCCAAGGTCATGACAACACGTTGGCAATGCGAGGTTACAATCTCCAAGGCCACAATCCTCTCCAGAGGGTTACATGTGCGAGGTCCTTACCTATCTAGGGTTGCGCCCTCTGGTTTCTACGATAACCGTGCGCGATCAGAAGGCACACAACCCTAGTACAGTGAGTCTATGGAGCAAAGGGGGACCCACATAGGAAAAATTTATCCCCACCCGTATTTTATTCACAATTATTAATTAGATCATTATTTCACAAGCGAAAAAGGGGATTTAACTCTTCATATTAGAAAAGAGGGTTTTTGACATGGAAACATTGCATGAGTCCATGTTAAAATACACATATAGCTCATTCACTGTAAGAAATCTACAGATAGTGTACAACTAGCTAATTCCCCATGACATGTCCTGGGACATGCTATTGAGGCACCAGGTATAAAAAGAGCGAGGGAATGGAGGGAATTTGAGTGAAGAGGCCTCTGAGCTTAGGTGCTTTCGCAATGAAGACAGAACTGGAATGGCAGTAGCAAACGTCGCACTCGACATACTAGTCCAAAGAACGAGTCGCCAGAATATGATTGGATACTGCTGCAAGGTGTGACGTTCACGTGAAACAAGGTTGCTCTGTAACAGAGCGGAAAGCCTAGGCTCAAATGCTTATCTCTCGCAGACGTCATGGTTGTCACATTAACATTAATTTATAATGGTTTATTATAAATTGGCTTACAATTCTACATCCAAAATATTTTTACCGTTTATTTTGATATCAACAGAAGAAGTCGCAGATCCTGCCTTGTTCAGTCCTTCACATGAGTATTTACCACTGTCAAAAACTTCCGCTCTTTCAATAACGAGGATGCTTCTGCTACCGTCTTTACTTATCTTGGCTCTTTGAATTCTAAAGAAGTCATTCTTTTTCCACTTGATTTGCGATGTGGCTTCATTGAATCGGCAAGTCAAAGTCAGTTTATCACCTTCCAGGATTGTGGAACGTTGGTTTGAAGATATCTTAGTAGTGGGATATTCTGCGATTAAAATGGCAGGATTCTGTGAGATAAATGTCTTCACAAATTCCAAGCCCATTGATTAAATAAGAAAATCAGTGCAAAGATAGTTCCAGTAATTTAAATTTGAGGAATTTTAATGAGACAAATAACTTAATTTTTGAAAGCTGGTCCAATTTTGCAGCAAAATCTGAAGTTAATTAAAGTGTTGCGTATGCAGTAGAGAGACGGAAAGCTGTGGATGAAAAGTAGCAAAAATAATCTTTTGTAAACGGGAACGACTGCTTTCTCGGCGAATCTAAGCAATCGCTTGGGAAGTAAATCTAACATAGTTGCAAGCTGCTCAAGCTTAAAATGAAAGCAACTTTAAAAGTTACTATTCAGGACTCGACGTTTCGACACTCTTGCCTAGTGTCTTCGTCAAGGGTGATCTAAAGTTGCTATACAACTCCTTTCATACGCTCTCTAATTAGCGTCATTTGTTATTATTGAGATGTATTTAGGTGTTAGGTAACGACTGCCATGATCACGGTTCTAAGGAGCATGGGTGGAATTAATGTGCCAAGCTTTCCCATAAAGGCGCTAATGTTACCGCTGATCCGTTTGGTGGTAATGTTTGAGTTATATATTTCACCAAATTCCATGCTTGGTATGGCAAGTATATTACCAGGCAAAGCTGAGGCTTCGTTTTTGCAAAGGGATACTTCTCTTTCGTTCTCCTTTAACGTGCACCTAACCCCCTTTTTCTTTTGTTAGCCGTCAAAATATTCTTTTCTTCCTAATACGCTAGTGAAAATATTATAGTTATATGTTAATTCCTCACTTTTCTGCAAATTTTCGATATTCTGAAAATAGGAGCTACTTTGGTTCACCGCCGAGCTTGCAGGAGATTGAATTGAAATCTGGTGTGTGACATGAGCTGGGGAAACGGTTTGGGCACAGAAAAAGGTTCTCTAAAATATGCCCGATAGGCGTGTTGCTGCGAGCTCCCACATTCGCTCGAGGCTTATATTTTCTTTTAGTTGCTTTTCATATGCCATCAGCCATCGTATCATCGGAATTCCAGAGATTTTTCGGTTTTACTTAGCGACACCGGCGTCATTTCAAATCACCATCTTCTTCTTTGATGTCAGAGAACAAATACCAGAGTCCTAGAATTCAATGGAATTTGCTTGATGATATCTTTCTTGCTGACGTTAAATCATTTCAGTGCCTGAATATCAATTTAAAAGATTTTATTGAGCCCAGAAACTTCAGATGAACTCCAGTTGATCGCACGTGCGCCTCAAAGGCGGAGCAATTGGATTTCTCAGCTGACACCAGAAATACATTAGGTTTCAGACCTCCTTTTACAAGGCCATGAACCAGAACATCACAGCTTTAAAGTTTCATAGACTTGCAAAGATTTGATGGATTTACTTAATTCGTTTCTTTCTTTTTTTATTTTTTCCTTAATCCTCACCAAATGACGAATTCGTTTGCAAAATAAATAGAGAAAAAATGTGGTTAGGGGCACTTTAAATACGTGCCAAACTGATTTTTCCAATATACTCATGTTCGCAGTCATTGCAAGGACTAGCATACACAGCGTACATGACACCTATTTACACCTCATTAATAAGAACTGCGCTAACTAGTGAGCGTATAAAAGGAGTCACGTAACAGCTTTAGATCACCCACAAAGAAGGCCCTAGGCAGGAGTGTTGAACCTTCGGGTCTTATATCGTTTTCTAAAAGGTGCATTCATTTTAAGAAGGAGTAGCGGCAAATCCACCTGGCAGCCTTTTGAACTGTAATCTATCTTAGTTGAAAGTAAAGCTATTCAATTTAAACCCTTTTCTTTTCAAAAGAACGCGACACGTGATCTAAATTGTATACAAAAGTCATAGCCAAAAAAGGCAAACCTAATACATGAAGAGTAGAACTGGAATGTTCTGTACCAGCCTCGTTTTCTGCTATACACCTGTACCATCCCTCCATACTCTTTGCCGTCTTTGGTAAATGAAGAAGTGACTGGTTCGAGGTCTTTTTAATGACAGACTCCATAGGAAGCTCGCCATTTGCAAATTTCCACCATATGTTTGGATGTGGTACACCACTCGCCTTGCAGCTAATGTTGGTTGGTTTTCCTTCAACAACAGTCTGTTTTCTTGGGAACACGGACACTACAGGAGCGACTGATTAAAATGAGAATGTATGGGAAATTACTTTACAAGAGCAGAATGTATACAATGGATTTTATTTAACATTATATTGACTATTGCAAAATGTAACATACTCCAAGCACTACTAAACAACTATTAATGTTCCCAAATCATGACAACAGTTTGTGGGGTAATGGTGTAGGTGATGAATCACAGCACTCCGTTCGCAGGTCATGACAAGGCAGTTTAACTAGTTGCCAGAAAAAGAGAGGTTGCGATCCTATCCACGGGGTTAAAAACCCCCAAGGTCATGACAACAAGTTGGCAATGCGAGGTTACAATCTCCAAGGCCACAATCCTCTCCAGAGGGTTACAATCCCACATGTGCGAGGTCCTTACCTACCTAGGGTTGCGCCCTCTGGTTTCTACGGTAACCGTGCGCGATCAGAAGGCACACAACCCTAGTACAGTGCGTCTATGGGGCAAAGGAGGACCCACATAGGAACAATTCATCCCCACCCGTATTTTATTCACAATTATTGATTAGATCATTATTTGACAAGCGAAAAAGGGGTTTTAACCCATCATATTAGAAGAGAGTGTTATTGACATGGAAACATTGCATAAGTCCATGTTAAAATACATATAGCTCATTAACTGTAAGAAATCCACAGATAGTGTACAACTAGCTAATTCCCCATGACATGTCCTGGGACATGCTTTTGAGTCACCAGGTATAAAAAGAGCGAGGGAATAGAGGGAATTTGAGTGAAGATGCCTCTGAGTTTAAGTGTTTTCGCAATGAAGACAGAAATGGAATGACAGTAGCAAAGGTGGGGACAGGGATTTGGCTGCTTTCCTCAAACTCAATTGTGAATTTGATGCTATTATGACAATTATTTAAAAACTGTGAAAATTGGTTGGCCAGTGGCAAGATTATCTATAAAGCTAGTTGCTGGGATTGTGATGAGTTGAACAACGTCTATCAGCGAACTATGAAAAATCCATCTGTTGAAATTCTATGCTAAGATGCTGTTTAAGGTACTTTATTTCTATTATTTTAAGCTGCAAAGAAAATTAAGCAGCGAATTTTGCATAATGCATGAGTTGCAAGTAATCGGATCTCTGTTTTATTCCGGTTTCTGGGTTCTGGGATCGCCAGGGGATAAACACTGCAAGGAGCTGTAAGAAAATGTATAGCGGAAACTTCTTTCGACGTCCAAAAAAACGATTATCGACAGAGATCACCGGTTCTTTCGACCCTGTTTTATCAGAAATCGATTTGGGCAATGCTGACGCGTGGCAAATGTAAGTTTTTGTTTGAATAACCGTGAAATATGAAATAACATTTACTGATTAACTTCCTTGCTTACATAAGGTTTATTTTAAAATGTTGACATCGCGTTATGGTCTCGAAATATAACAAAATTTGGTATAAATCTGAAGTAAGTAACTCAATAAAACCATTAATTTGTATTCTCGTGTGTATAGGGTGTTTCTGATTAGTTACGTCTTGCGTAAACGAATTATGGCTTCTAGAAAATCTACGACCTTAAAACAGGGAAGTCATTTCACAATAAAGCTTATAACATTACGCTAGCAAGGAAGTTAATCAGTAAATGATATGTCATATTTCAAGGTAATTCAAACAAAAACTTACACTTGACACGTATCAACATTGCCCAGATCGATTTCTGAATAAAATGTGGGTACCTTCGATTTTTGTCACAACCCCACACAGCACAATGATTGCCACTAGGAGTATTTGCAATATTATTTGAATTGCTGAGTTTAGAAATAGACCAAAAGCCAGCCCGCTATACATACGTGAATGCAACTGAAAAGGCTTTTTTGAGTTATTTCCTCCAGAATTATGCCCTATTTTTAAATATTTGAAGACCATTTCACAATAAAGCTTATAACGTTACGCTACCAAGGAAGTGAATCGTGAATTCATTCAAGAATTTCTGCGCATCCAAATTCAGTGTCCTCAAAGTTTGCACATTTCCAGGGAATAACACGATATCAATCAACTACATAGTAATTCTCAATATCCTACCAGTTATTTGATCGTTGCTGACAATTGCTCTTAATAGGAGGTTTTTTCGTGACGTCATCACCGCCATGTTGGTGGACGAAAACAAAAGATCTCTCATTAGTTTCTTTTGTTCGTCCACCAGAAGTCGTACATTTCACTATCGTTATTGGTGTCTATAGAGGTTGGTTGAAAACGTCCTATTGATGAATATACTTGTTTTTTTTTATTCCGTAAATCTCAACTCCGCTACTGTCTTGCCCTCAGACCAACCAAGGGCATGGAATAATAATCATGACTAACTTTATTCATTTAATTCAATGAAAGGGGAGGATTATCGCTATCGAGGATATCCGCCCGCAGCTGGATGCAATTGTCCGGAGTACCCGGAGAAAAACCCTCGGAGTCAGATTGAGATCGACTGAAACTCAGCTCACATACGACCCGAGGCCA
>NC_090889.1:10993490-10995990 GCF_036669925.1 Montipora capricornis
GGTGTTCCGCAGTGAACTTTCCTGAGTTTAAACGGACTCAGTACGAAAATATGCTCCGTTTAGTAGTGAGCCTGTGTTTGATTTGAGGTGCGGACTGGCCTGTGAGATAATGTACAATCAATACCATATTCAGGCAATGCAGTCTTCAAACAAGCCCAAATAAAAAAAATTAAATGGCGTTATAGTGAAATGATAAGTCCCTTATTGGACGGTTTTAAATATAATACGTGCGGGCATTTTGCTTGTTGCTCGTATATAACGCTAATCGACAAATATCCGCGGGTATTTTATGTTAAACCATTCAATAAGGTTTCTGTCTCGGTTATCAGCTTATATGATTTGAGCTACGCACCGGTCTAAGAGTATATTATGCAATCAATACTATTTTCAGACAATGCAGTCTTCAAACAAACCAAAAGAACAGAATTAAATAGTGGATAGCGCTATCCACCTTTTGAACAACCAAGGCCTGGACCCTACTATATTCTGTACTCAAGCTTCTATGAATATGCATAAAAACCTATTTTGCCCGCAAATGACTGACAGTTTTGCTGAGAACATAGATTAACAACCAATTTTTTATGCTAAGAAGTAAAATAAAATTAAATAAAATAAACAAGCCATCCTCATGCTTGCAACTAATACACGTATTTTAGTTTAATTTTGACACAACTTAAATTTTCTTTATTCCGTTGTCGTCAGATCCCAAGACCTTATATGCCTGCCGTTTTGGTGAAAGACGACAGTGCCAGATGGTGTCGAACGCCTTCCTGAGATCTAGTAACACCGCAGAAACTGTTTCTGTCTTGTCCCACGCTCCTCTCTAATCCTTAGTAAACGTCAATAGGTCCGTAAAACACGAGTGGCCCCTTAAAAACCTCTGGACACTACTATATTCTGTATTCAAGCTTCTCTGTATATGAGTAAAAACAAATAATACGAGCTAATTCCCATATTGTACGGTGAAATGTTGACGCAAAATACTTTTATTTCAGTCTTCCCACGTATGCACTGGTGATAAACCAATATTTTGGCCCATCGCTTATCCCATTACGAATCACTTGTTCTCTCCATGAGTGAAAGACGTGTTGATTCCTAATTGTGGCCATGGGTTACGGTGGAGCCTGCTACTGGTAACAAAAGAACTCAATACAACCTGGCGCATGGACGGATCGTTGGCTTCTAAACCGGCTTCCCTGCCAGTATATACTGTTGAGGTGGGTGGTGCGTCACCCTACAGGATTAAATCCAATCCCTGACAAAGCGCGGATGAGCTCCTCCCGAGCCAAAGGCTAAAGGCCAGCATGCACATCTTCAAGTAAGTCTTCGCGATTTACTGAATCAAGTGTCTCTGTGAGGTCAATAAAGACCATTTAGAGTGGATGATGTTGTTCACAACCCTGTTCTTGTAGTTGACGGGCGGAAAAAATCATATCGATAGTTCCACGATTAGCTCGGAAACCACATTGGCATTCCTGGAGAAACGTTTCCTCGTGGGGATACAGACGATTGGCAAAGATACTTTGCCAGCAGCGGCAGACTCCGTCCTACGCAATGTACACAGTTTTTGCTACTTAGGCAGTATCCTCTCAAATAAGGCAGACATTAATGCTGAGATCCAACATTGACTTTCAGCTGCCAGCTACGCCTCTGGACCACTGCGAGAGAGAGTGTTTGACTAAAGGCGCATACGTACTGACACCAAAATCCGGGTGTACAAGGCTGTTGTAATACCTACGCTCTTGTATGAGTCGTTGACGATTTATCGACCGCACTTGAAGACCCTCGAGAAATACCATCTGCGCTGACTCCGCCGAATTCTGGGTGTCAGCTTGAAAAAATCGACGAGCAAATGTCAGTATATTGAAAGAGTTAAACTGTACTAGCATCGAAGCAATCATCATCCACAACCAAATTCGTTTGGCCGGGGATCTGTGGCGGATAAACAGCTCTCGTCTTCCAAAACAGCTGCTCCTTGGACAACTTCGATCCGGAACAAGATCAATTGAAGGTTAAATAAATCCCTTTAAAGACATCAAAGCCTCCTTAAAGGCATGTGGCATCTGTACAGATAAATGGGAGGATGTTGATGATCCGGTTGGCGTAAGACCGTGCATGAGGGTGTGTCCAATTTTGAGACCCAAACACCACCTAGTCCTAAGAAAAGCGCCTTATGAGGAAAGAAAAGGAACCCTCGCCGACGACTACTGTAAACAAATGTGACGAATGCGTACGACTATGCCCATCCCGCAAAGGACTGATTAGACAACTGCGGGTGCATAAGACCCGATAAGAGACACCCCTTGGTCGACAATCTCACTCGGAGTCGATTGATACTTGATGATGATTTGTACGTTACACGGAAGGGGGGGGGGGGGGGTTATCCTAGTCCCACCCTGATTTAAGACTGAATTTCATTGACTTACATTGCTGCGCACAACACGCTGTGATGGATAAAGCCACAAGGAAAATCAGTAAATTCGTCTGGAACCTGTAGTGA
>NC_090889.1:11003490-11005990 GCF_036669925.1 Montipora capricornis
AATGCATTTAAAGTCAGGTTCAGAAACCATAAATCTGACATGAAAAGAAACAAAAAATCGTGCGAGCTTGCCATTCATTTCAATAAATTTCCTCATAACCTTTCGGACTTCAATTTCATTGTCATTGAGAAGATAATGAACACTGATGGAGATTTAGATAACACTTTATTAAAGCGGGAGGGTTATTGGGCGGCACAATTGCGCACAGTGCAGCCTTTTGGCCTCAATAAGCGCTGTGAATTCCGTTCAAAAAATCAATTTCAATGTTCCATAATAACCTTTTTTGTTTCCATTATAGTCCCATCTAATTTGTAGTCGGTATTACATAAATAGATTGAATCATTTGCATAACTCTAGATTTTATTATTACATCATTACTGGAAAGGACAAACCTCAAACAAGATCTCCAACAAATTACCTGTACGTGCTCTAAACAAAGTTCTGAAAACACAAGCTGGTGATATTTCTCCTTACTTTTTACGAGAACTCATTGCAATTACATGTGTAGAACATAAGTGCAAAATTTTCTTGTTACTGTCGAGGCACATCGAAAAACTTCTTGTTCGCTCGCATTTTAAAGCCAAACAAACCCTAGGCAGCCCAAGTTCGCGTCACTACAGACAGCCGTTGAGAATTTAAACGCGTTATAAGACTTTGTATGGGAAATCAAATACCGTCGATTATAAAGCCTAAAAAATGCTCAATCTAACTTTCATTCAATAAGGTGAACCAAAATGATTCACCTCTGGTGTATTCTTGTGCCTTTTGGAGCTTATTACACCGTTTCACGAATTCTGTGTTTTCAGAGCTTCTGCCTGAGAGACCGGGGCAGACTTGGAAATGAAGGTCGGCCGATTTCGCTTAAAATTGGTACACAAGGTACTTATGTCGACTTATGTAATATGCAAAAGTTTCAGCTTCAACGACTTTTTTTTAGCCGAGTTCTGGATATCAGCCCCTCAGGGGTCCCCAGAGGCTGATTTTCAGTGCAATTTTCGCCACTTTTAAATATCTCTTTTAGCAACAGGAAATTAATTTCAGGCAAAAACAAAACCATCTTTGTAAAGCCCTATCCTCAGGCTTTTATGGGTGAGAACATTAGCTCATGGAAATGTTTCGCTAGCCTGTGGCTGTTATCACAACTTGGTCATATTTGAAGCATATGGTAAGCAACCGGAAATGGCCTGTTTTTCAGACCACATATTTTCCATGCCCATGTTTTATATCTTGAGGTCTTAGTATCCCTGCCAAGTTCAGCCCTTAGTTTAGTAATATCAAGAAAAAAATACTAAGGTTGAGGCATTTTACTAAGAAAAAAACTTACGAGAAGATGGCTAACCAGGCCACTTCCGGTTAAAGTTTCAACAAAACGTGTCTGCAAAATCAGCCATTTAATTTCGATTATCTTTTTTCCTTCCAAGTTATGGTAAAAAGAGACTCTGAAGTTAATTGTCACCGAAAAGACTTGCCGTTAATAAGAAATTGTTATGTGATTGTTTTAGGACCGATCAGATAGTGGTCCGACAGCGGTTATAAATTTCTTGGAAGAAGTCTTGAAAATTACGGACAATAGAGCCGCTGCGAAAACTCTTTATTTACCTAACAACACATCTCTTGCCGGTAAATCACAATGCAAAATTGCATCTTTTTCGTCCAAACTGCAATGTTAAGTTTATCTCCTTTGTTCAACTCGTTCAACGTATCACGTCTGTGGCCCGTAGTAATGAAGCGCTAATTAAATCAGGATAAAAGCAAGCTTTGTAGTTCCATTCAGTAGTACTATAACCCACCTGTTTGGGCTTTAATATTTTCTGAAGAAAAAAACTTATCGGTCTCTTTAAGTGCAACCACAACATCTGTCGTGACACTACTTGAGAATCGTTTTGAACTTGTATGAGAACCTCAATGGCATGATTTGTTTACTGAATATTTATTCATACCCAGTGCCCCAGTGTAAATGGCTCAACACGGTCCGTTTCCGCCGCCAATCCGCTAAATTGCTAGAAGATTACTCACGGGCACTCTTTCCCTTTCTCTATCAGTATTTTCCTTTTGTTGCTTTCTCAAACAGCACAGATCCATGGTGGCATCCATACTGCATATATATCCAAAGATAGGCCAGGGGTGGAGTGGGTTATCCTTCCGGCAAAGACTACTGTTTTGGCAACTTGGGAAATAAAATATTTCAGCTTTTTTGGAGCCCTTAAGAACTTGGGGGTTTTTTATGGCACCCGTAGCTGTAGATCACATGAAAAAGTAAGTCTTTATGGAATCACACTGAATTGCTGACCCTTAACTCTAGTTTCGGTAATAAGAAGCAACCTAGGCGGTAATCGCCCTGGAGGGCCATTATGCATGCTGTAGGTGATAAGGTAAGTCGTCACAAGGCCTAGTGCCCGCTCGTACCTGCTGGAGCTTATGTTTTTTACTGCTCTTCTTTCCTGGACAGGATAATAATCACTGGTGCCCATTTATACATCTGGGTGGAGAGAGGCACTGT
>NC_090889.1:11013490-11018490 GCF_036669925.1 Montipora capricornis
AAAAAGGTGCTTTTATTTTCCTCTTCTGGAATTTCTCGCACTTGGGAAACTTAAACCTCACAAATTCTTTTGGATCGTAAACACGTGTGTTCCATCTGTACCAGGAAAACACTTTCCAATTTTTCATCAGAGTGGATAAAATTTCCGGGACTCCTTTAGGGTATGGCATCCAAAGTTCCCTTGATCTCCAAATTTTTCACGCATCAGAGTGAGGTAATCGCTACCTTCGAACCAAACGACACATACATAAGGTTCTTCTAGTCGCCCTGGGGTGCCTTGTTTACTGAATATTTTTCTTGTGTCGGCTGTTAACAACTCCAGAGTAGCCTTGGGCGAACTCATCTCATCGGCACTGATCAAAACTGTCATTCTGGACTTACATTCTAGTTCTGACAATTCCACCTCAGGACAAAAGAGTCTCGTACTGGTAAACCAGTGCATCTTCCAGTAGGCGACGGTTTTGGTTTTACATCGTCCCGAAACAGGCGCGAGAATTGGAGCTACGTTTTCCGGCTGCTCTTTGAGGCATTCTTCGTGGTCTTCTTCTTCGTCTTCCTCTTGGTCTTCGTCTCCCTCGTCACAATTTACGATTTGTATCGGCTCCTTCTCTTTGATCTGTATCGGGTCCTCTACTTTACTTGCCATTGATTTGTATGTATAAAATTCTCACGAGACAATACTGTGTTTCACGTTTCAAACTTTAAAATGTTGCCGATTCTACCAAACGTCTTTATTTTTAAATATCAAGGTCAAGAATGTTGTAGAGTCATAGCGCAGCAGACGCATTATAAAAGCAACATTTCCAAATTTGAAAAAAATAACATTAGCCATAAAATGGAAGAGTTTTGCGCCAAAACTCAGTTTGATTATACAAGACAAGACATGGAGACACAGAAAGAAGACGCCAGAAGACGTTTCGTCACTTTAAAATAGTAAATGCAACCACACAAGAAGTAATTGCTGATGGTGCCAGTGCGTTGGATGAAGAAAGGGGTAGTGACAGCACTTCACCACCTGAATTACCTTTATGGAAAGATTGGATGTCACATGAACCCACCGATGAAACATTACGTACAGAACAGATGTTATTGAATACGTAAACCATGAACAATCGCGAGGCATTTTCAACTAAAAGAAAGATACAAGAGATGAGTCAAGATTTAAAACTTACTCGAGATTGTATTCAAGAATTGGAGTGTGAGAATACGAAACCGAGAATGATCGCCGAAGCACTTAAACAAATAGAGGCTTATAAAAAGAAAGTGCTTGAAGAAGATATAAAAGACCCAATCTATGAATATTTCTTTACTGAGTCACGAAGAAACGCAATCTTGAAGGGCGGTGTTGAAGACCCCAATTCTGCATTTTTTTGTGCTTATACAAATGAAAAGAAGACTAAAATCGCAAGAAGATATGATGAAAGAAATTAAAGAGATAGCCTGGTTTAGAGCAAACACAATGAACGAAACAAAACAAGTGTTGAAAGACTTTGATTTCTTAGAACCTGGTGATCTACAAACATTTCTTAACAGTAGTTATTTCAGAAGTGTGTTATTTAATGACTACGACAGGGGATATTGTAATCCCTTTCACTATCAAGATATTACAGCTTTTAGATTCGGAGTTAAAAAGCATATGGTCTAGACTATCAACTATATAAGCTTTCAAGTGGACAATTTAAAAGATGGAAAAATTACTCTTTGTATTTCGAATAGCATATCCTATTATATTAAGGTCGTGTTCTATTTCTCATTAGAATACAATTGTTATGTCTTAAATTTAGTCTGACTTTTTTGTTACACATAAAGGCTTTCATCTGACAACATTTGATTGAATTTTGTTTAGCTCTTTTATATATTAAAAGTCTTCCCCTGTGGACATACTTGACTCTTCCCTTGTGTCGTAATTGAAGTTGTGTTCCTGCTTCCGACAAAAAAATTCTAAAATGTAAATTGTTCATAGACTTTCGAACCATGACATCGCATCTAGTTGTTCCAACATAACCTCGACATATATCCTCCAGAAAATCGATGAACTCTTGTAGTATGGGAATTTTGTTCTTCGTTACCCAACGATACATGCAAAATAATCTGATTAAATGCATATTACAGCCATGTTCAATTTTCTACTTCTTGAGTGCATATTCCAAATCTTACGGAACTTGCTCTTGGTGGTGTGTTGACGTCCCCATTGATAACGTCTATGATCTTCTCTAGCAGACATGATTTCAAAAAAGGGCACAAAATAACCAAACCGCGACAAAGGCAGCATACGGTACAAGTAATAAAAACCAAGAAGTTGGTCATAATTGTCTCTTTCACCGATATATCGTATGTTGTGGTGAACAGCGTTTTCCATGAAGTCGATGAGGTCCATAAAGTTATGATAATCATATGCTCACATTATTCTTTTTATATACAATGTGGTATGATGCAAAGGTAACCTTGAGTAACCTTCATAATAAATGACAGGGAAATGTTTAATCTGAAAGCAATGCAAATGCTTGGTTTAACCCTCACCAGCTGTTGAAATAACTGTCATGGATGTGATCATCCGTGCGCAATGCGCATACAATATCCACACCCATGACAAACATTTCAACAGTTGTTTCACCCGACTAGTGTACTGTTGAGAGTCTCTGTCACGCCTTCGAAACCCAAAAGTGACCCCTGAAGTTCCTACTGGAAAATGGACAAATGACTTTCTCTATTCGAACAGAACCACCTTCGTCTTCGCATTCGATTAAGGAATGATACGAATTTATCACTTGAAACGTCAATGCGACTTCTGTGGTGTCGCAAAGCGAGAATCTGTTGCAAGTGTTTGCGGTAAACTTGGCGGCCCTCGGTGACAATCCCGCCGATTTTCGGATCATTCTCTTCGTTGCCTTTTTCACCTCTTCTCGAAATCGGTCCACTTTCATGTAGCGAATTATAATCACACAACTATCGTATTCGGTCCTGCCATCTTGTCGCATGGCCCAACCCGTTACCTCCTCGACGGTCAAAAGATGTTTTAGGCGTCTCGTCTGATTGTCCAAGTGTCGTGAGAACATATTGCACCATGCCACGAGGACCCGGTTTGCTTCCGTTACCGAAGTTACCCTCTTTGTTATTTTGGGAAGAAGAATGGGTAGGAAATGCCCGAGATCGGTCGGGTTTTTGCATACGAAACAACGCGGAACTCCGACTCTGTTCTTTATCATTTTCAATTCTGTTCTGTCCTAACACTCGTCAGGCATTTCGCAATGTTGGCGAAGGCAAGATACGTGAACCATTTGACGGCAACAAGGGGTCTGCAGCAACGGGTCTCGCGAGTCCGTTTGCCCCTCCAGACAAAACCCAAAGCATTTTGTATCGTTTGCGCTTTGGGTCGCTGGAGCAAGAGTACTTTCTCCCCCTTCTTCTTCTTCTTCCTCGGAGTCGTAAGCAAAAACGAGACTCAAGCTTGGGCTCTCTTCTGGCACCTTTAATGGTTCCCAAATCAAAGAACTCGGAGACACACCACAAGAGGGGCAATCGACTAGATCTTCGTTGGGCAGGCAATCGTAATGAACCAACACACTACAACAAAATCTACGAAAGGCTCTCCGATCGGTGCGACTCAAATCGAAGAGTGGTTGTTGGCAAGAGAAACATTTTTGCCCTTCCATGTTGTCCGTATCGCAGTCAGTAAAACTCTACTAAAATTCGATTTATGCCCTGCTTTTACCATCTCGTGATTACGTCATTGTGTCGTTTTTATGGTGCCAGAAGGCCCCCTTTTGGGTGATGAAAGGGGTACCACAGCTAGGAAAATTAGACAACCGACATGAAACGTTTCTACGTGTATTTCTTATATATGTATATATATATGCATGTATAGAGAGAGAGAGAGAGAGAGAGAGAGAGAGAGAAGAGAGAGAGAGAGAGAGAGAGAGAGGAGAGAGAGAGAGAGAGAGAAGAGAGAGAGAGAGAGAGAGAGAGAGAGAGAGAGAGAGAAGAGAGAGAGGAGAGAGAGAGAGAGAGAGAGAGAGAGGAGAGAGAGAGAGAGAGAGAGAGAGAGAGAGAGAGGAGAGAGAGAGAGAGAGAGAGAGAGAGAGAGAGAGAACAGACACGGATAATTAAAAATTTCATGTACCATTGTAACAAAGAAGAATATCAACAGACTCTAAACAACATATTTGGTCATTTTTGGTTTATGTCGTTTTCTCGCTATTAGAGACTTCGGATTAAACAATTTTCGACATACTGGACACTCCCGCCATCTGTATTCAATTAGTGTTTCCATACACTTTGTGTGAAATTTATGAGAACAGGGTAAGGTAATGCCACCCCAAAAGGTATCCTCGTGACAAATGGTTCATTCATCGTGTGCAGAATCGGACCTGCAACCGTGGGTGCCCTCGGGCGACCGGGATACACACACACCACAGACATTACAATGAAAAGTGTCATTACGTCGAATTCTGCAAATGCCACATTTCATACAATGAAAAGGCTTCATTGCGTCTGTTGTATACACTTTACAAATGGAGAAAAAATAGTCGCTCATCATAGAGTTACATCCCTTTGCATACTTGACTGTTTTCGTCGATTTCAAACACCGACAGACAGGCAATGCATTCCACTTTTGTACAAGCGTTTGAAGTCACACTGTCGTTTCCACACACCGGGTCCATGTTATGGCATTTGTTACAGGCATAGAACATTTGACAACACGGGAAAAATAAACGACATCTCTGTTGATAGTGAGTGCACGACCATTTCTTCGACGGTTCCTCTTGCTCTCGTTCTCGATATTGCAGAGGTATGCAACCCAATGTCATTCACCGAATTATCCCACGCACGATAGAACGAGATCGACGAGGGCGGTCAATCGATTCATCATCATACATTTCAAGTGAAGGAACCACCCAAGTGCAGACTTGGTCTTCGTTTTCTTTTGGAGACAGTGGAGAGAACAGACCAAAGTACATAGGATATATGTACAAATACACATACTCCATAGATTAGGGATCC
>NC_090889.1:11033490-11060990 GCF_036669925.1 Montipora capricornis
CTTAAATCCTGTCATCAACCAGGTTTTTAAAGGATAGGCTGCATTTCCAAAGATGTACGTTTGTCCTGGAAGTATGTCATTTGTTCTGGTCTCTGCATCATGAAATAAAGGGCTGTTTCTCAGAACGCGTGCATCGTGCGCTGCTCCAGGCCAGCCACAGTAAACATCGGTGAATATCATGTCAGCATCACAAACTACCTGAAGCTGCATTGAATGAAACCCTTTTCTGTTTATGTAATGTTCATGATGGTCATGTGGCGCCTTTATAGGGATATGTGTGCCATCAATGGCCCCAATGCATCGAGGTAAACCATTGTTCTCACTGAAACCCTCAATAGTCCGCATTAACCTGTCTCCAGAAGGCCACTGGATAAAATCAGGAGCAACGTTGTTCACAAGTGCGTTGCAGATTCTCGTGGTAACTCTCAACACGGTTGAACGTGACACATCAAACCGGTCTGACACTGACCTGATGCACTCAGGGTTTCCAAGGTACCAAACCGTTATTAGCAGCTGTTTTTCAATTTCAACAGTAGGACGACCTCTTTCTCGGGGTACTGGGATCTCAGGGCAGGTTCCCAAAATGTTGACAAGCCTTTGGGCCGTCGGTCTCGAAAGTCTGAAGTGCTGGCGAAAGGACGAATCTGACATAGCTGGAACTATTCTCTCAACGTACGACTCAGTGCGAACTTCAGCGTTTCTACAATTTCTCAAAAACTCCTCGAGCATCATAAACATAAGGATGTCTTCCTTTTTATCGCGTGTTTCATCAGTTGGCCCTTGGAGAAGTTCCTCCAACAACGAGAAAAATGCTAGTGGCGCTCGGCGAATTATGCCCGCCATGTTTGTTTTGAAAAAGAAATGGTTACCAGGCCCCTTGGCGTTGTTGCGTAATCTATATTTAGATTTTCGTTCCCGCTAAAACGAAAATTGAAACAATCTGGATTCACTAGATCCGAAATGGGATTGGTTAAAAGGAACGCTACCTAAATATCAGAATAAATTCGGGTTACTTACCAAGCTGAAACAGAGTGCGCCTCACCGACAACCAAACAGACAGTTTGTTTTCCGAGCAGATCTTCTTTCAGCTGTCTTGACCACTGTTTTGAAGACAACGTTTCCGGACTTCCATAGAGGAGATCCACATCGAATCCACCGGCGACCAGTTCTTTCTTTCCTTTTTCGTCTCCCAAGCCGATGGTAAGCACTCTTAGGTCTAAACGTATCAATTCTTCAACCTGTTCTTTCCTTTTTGGAAACTAAAGGTGTCACAACTAAAACACAAACATGGTATAGTTTCCACAAGTCTTTTAGTAGATGTGGTAGCAATTGAAAAATTAGGCTCTTCTCGAAACCAGTGGGTAGAATTCCGAAAACATTGTGAACAGTTTCCAGGCATAGCTTCTGCTTATGTTTCAAACCAGAGATATGACGAAAATGTTGCCAAGAATTGTTCAAAGCTGCTTCAAATTCGTCGTCAGTGAACTGTGCATTGCATGTGGAATCCATCGTTGACGGTCTCGGCAAGAATTGTGCGAATTAACAAGCAGTTGTCAAGACCTGTCAATTACTTATCTCAAAGCTGTCAACAGTCATCGATTCAACCAATCAGATCTTGATACCAGGAGCTGGTATCATGGAACGGCGGCATCAATGGAATGTCTACAGGCTCCCCTTTGCACTCCCTCATCACCAGACCGCTCTCAGCTCATCTCACTCGCCCTAGACTACACTCGGCTAACTCGCCCTAAACCCAAGCGGGAGCCTGTCCGCAGGCTACAGTGAAACAAGATGATGTACAACATTGATGTATTATAAGTAAAGTAAACACCTAGAATTTTAACATATCTTTTAAATTCACAAATATCTAGTTCTAAGCTACGCGCAGTCTCTTTAAGATTTCCAAGTAGGAGAGACTCAGTTTTATCGTGGTTAATCTTAAGGCCAGTGTGTGTCCCGAATAAATAAATAACATTAAAAAGAGTAAGATAAGACTGTTTGTCTCGGACGAAGGTTGTCATATCGTCAGCAAAATTTACTAGTTTTATTTCAATCGCCCCCACTGTTATTCCTTTTATTCGATAATTGTTGCCGATGGATATTGCTAACAGTTCGAGAACTATAATAAAAAGAGATGGCGATAAAGGATCACCCAGGCGAACTCCTCGTTTAACCTGGAAGGATGGTGTGAAAAAGCCATTGTTAACTACGCAACTCGTTATATTCTTGTAAAATGTCCTGATCCAATTACGAGAACTTGATAAATCACTACAGGCCAAGGATAAAGAGTGCATTGCATTGATGGAACTTTGAGTTAGAAGATACGGCAATCATAGTTGACATTACTTCTTTCGTTTCTTGAAAAGCGTAATTCGATTCTATCCCTTTTATGAAGACCCGTGAAAAATCTGCCTTCGTATCTGTATTTATACGAGAAAGCTCTTCTGAGCGGTTGCAACCGTTCAAAGGTATCACGATGAATAGTGTCACTTGCTGTTCCTCTCAGGACGAGGATTCTGTAAATGATGAGGTTTCTACACTCTTTGAACAAATCGATGCTTTCCAAAGCCGACGGAAATTGCTGGAGTCGCTTATGTAAAAGTTGGACTCGGCAATGGAGTGGTACGACGCCTTATATCAAACATTAAAAAAAAGGGGTGATGAAATCGAGACGCGCATCGATCGTTTCACTGGCTCCGAGCGCGAGAACATTGCAATTTCTGAAGATATCGCTTCTTTGTCGAAACTATGGGACTCTTTCGAAAAGACTAATCAAGATATTAGTGAGACATTGAAAATGTATAGGGAGGAGCTCCAGCAAGTTGACGAGGGGATACAAACCAAGAAAGAAGCAGTTGTCAAATTAATTGAAACTGAGTTTGAAAGATCACAGAATAGCCAAATGATTGATGAGACATTGAAAACATATACGAACCAGCTCCAGCAACTAGACGAGGGGACACAGACCGAGAAAGAGAAGGTTGTAAAATTAACCGAAACTCACAATGTACAAGAATCATGAGAGTAGTTGCACCACAATTCCAGAACGATTTTTTGGGTTTTTGCGATAAATAATGTCACTCGCTCTTCCTCTGGGGAGGTTGATTCTACAAACGACAACAATACTCTCCAAAGCCAACGGGAATTACTTAAGTCGTTTATACCACAGTTGGACTCAGCAATGGGGTGGTACGACACCATATATAAACCATTGAAAATAAGGGGTGAAGGCATCGAGGAGCGCATAACTCGTTTCGATGGTTCTGAGCGCGAGAAAGCTGGAATTTCTAGAGATATAGCTGCTTTACTGGAAGAGTGGGAGACTTTCGAAAAGAATAGCAAAATGATTAATGAGACATTGGGAGAATATACGAAGGACCTCCAGCGACTAGACGAGGTGATACAGACCGAGGAAGAGAAAGTTGTGAAATTAACCGAAACTGGGTTTCAAAGATCACAGAAGGACACGAACAATGTACGAGAATCGCGAGAGTAGTTGTGCCACAATTCCAGAACGGTCTTTGACAGGATCGACGAACGTATAGAAGGTGGGAATCCGATATCGCCACCCCCCCAAAAAAACCCAATCAAAGATTGAACCCCCCCCAGTGAGGCCGCCGCATTACTGAACGCGATGTGTTCCTATTTTTCCGAGCACCCTAATACAAAATCGTGCGTCTTCGACTGGAAAGAACTAAAAAAATAGTACAAAAAAACATTAAATATAAGACATTCAAATGTAATGCGACCATTGATTAACGGAAAATACTTACTTCGCAAAGACGATTTTCAAAATGGTCCGAACACAACACGGTGTTCACAAGAGTCACCACCACCTTGCGCTCCATGTTAGACTGTAACAAAGCATCCAGGAACTCCGCAACTATATCGTAGTCTTCATTTTCTAACGGCCATGCTGGCTGGAATGCTTTTTTGCACATCCGACAAAGATGGTGGTTTGATTTCCATTTGTTTTGACAACGGAGATGTACGAAATTTCCGCAGCATTCCAGGGGAATCATATTCTTGCTCCAAGGCGGTGCAGGTCCAAGACATACGCAGCAGAATTCCCATTCGTTGTCTTGTTCCAATTCGGGAAGCAGTCCCTTTAAACGCCGACTTCGACGGAGCTCCATGCTTCGAATGTTCTGATACGAAAGCTTGGAAATTACTCGAAGAGTTCACTTGCATAGACGCAATTGTATTGTTTGGTTCAGTTACGCATTCATTCATTATATTTTCCCTTATCGGTTTACGTCAAAACGGTAACTTTAGATAGAGAGATGACGTAATCGTGACGGCATACCAAGAAAGCGTCATTTTCGATTCGATCGGTGTTAGGTAGTTTATCTTTGAGTATTGAAAAAAAAAGGCGACATGTGTAGATAAACTCTTTAAAAAGAAATAAAAAGTGAACAAGTAACAAATAAGTAACCTGTGTGTTCCTTTAGAGAATAAAATGGCTTAAATTCGCGCACGAGCAACAGAAACCGACAGGACCATCCTTTCTCTGGTCGCTGACGTTTTAATTCATCGCACATGGAGAGTCGAATGTTGGTATCGTGATAACCCAGAGATGATGTTCGATCTTGCAAAGGTGTGGTCCTTTGGGGATGACGAAACGAAAGGGGATATTGGCATGGATGCAATACTGAATCAGTCTAAGTACGATCTCGGCTATTTGGAGCAACTTAAAAAAAACGATATTCGAGGCTGGAACGAGGGTGATCGCGTGTGAGACAAATTTGAAAATCTTACAAAGACCGTTGCTCCACCACTGTTGTCTGCCGGAGTCGGTTCATACAGACTTCGCTTGGGATCGCATCTTATCGAGCCTGAAGTTGCTACAGCCTGCTAACCTCGAGGTGTTACGAGAAAAATTGTCGAGGTGTCCAAAGGCGCATGTGGATTCCATTGCAGACACGTTCTTTTAAAGCCGGTGGCTCGGGCAAGCGGCTGAGGTCGTTTCTGGATGCGTCTGCAATGAGATGCATCTGACTCGTAAAATGGACGAGGCTGTGATCGGTTTGGACTCGACGAATGCATATGATGTGTCGGTAAAACAGCGACGAATCAATGCAACCTTGATGGACAGAGAGATGAATCACGTGAAAGCATATCTTTTTTTATGCGATGCGCTTCCAGCTTCTTCTTTGTCGTCCTCTCCCGGATATGCAATCGGGTTGGACTTCTTTCGAGAGAACGGGTTGGAGACGGCAAAGATGGAACATTTCTGTAAGGTGCTGGATGTAGAATCTCGAACAGTCCGTTGCATGGTAAAGGTACCAAAGAAAGGAGAAACGAAGATGTTGGTCGAGTACGCCAAGTATTTGCCTATATTACCCGACGAATCAAGAAATTTTGTATTTAGAGAATGGATAACGGAATTGATGGAAGAGGTTAGAGTTACGGTGGTTCAATGTCCAAAAGAGTACGAAGCGTTAAAATAATCTTTGGCCAATGTGTGGGTTCTATTCGAGAAGAACCAGATTCGGCATCTATATGTGAGGGGGCGTGGTTCATGTTGGAAATCTGCGTTCGCGATCCATACTAACCCCCCCTCCCCCCCACATAAAAAACGCAAGGGAGAATATTGCTGTACGGACGATGGGGTGATATACTATGTGTATTTGTTTCATGATGATTAGTTTTGTCTAATTGACAAATTTACTTACGACATCTCGAGTTAGCCCGATATAAATTGATCTTTGAATGCAGAGATGATGACAGTTTATAATCACTGTGTTTTTGGGTAATGGGACTTGGTTCGAGTACGGAAAAGGACGCCATGAACACTAAAACAGAGGAAGGGGAAGTGATCTTTGACATCAGAGAGTTGATATATTCCAAGGGCGATGTTTTTTTTTTGTAAGGGTTGCCCGTACTTGTTTTTCCCGGTGTTACAGACTATGCTTATTCCGTTACCATGTTTAAGATGCACGACGGAAGATGTCTAGATGTCAACGTCGCCTGGAGTCTGGATTATCTTGGCGGTCCCACGAGGTTGGATCTGATCGTAGTTCGCGAGTGGATCCCCAAGAAATTCAGAAGAAAGAGAAAACGCGAGGAACACGGCCTCATTCATAGGCTCGCTACCTTGAGAAAGTCCAGTTACGAGAGCTTCAAAAAGATGGAGTTAATCGAGCCTCCTGAGTGTTACGAAGAAATGATTCATCACACGTTCCCATTCAAATTAAAAGTCAGACTCCGAGCATGCATACGTCAGACTAAACAACTACAAACGGCACATCATCTCCGAGGCCCGAGATGACAATAGATTAGATGATGATGATGATGATGATGACGACGTCGAGAGTTCTGCCGACGAAACGTCCCACGGTGGCGATTTTGCCGTTTCAACCAAGGTGATGCGCACCAACGATACAGAAGAGCAATGAAGGGACGTATGGTATTTACAATAAAACAAGAAAAGAGTTACTCTTCACTGGCTTTTCATTATTTAATGCCCCCATGACGAGCGACCAAAAACAGTCTCGGTACCAGGATTTGAAAATTACAATAAACTGCTCTTCTCTATATAAAGACTACTTTATGAACGTATAATCTTATCGTTAAAAGAATTGGCCCCGAGAGCGTGAAAAGAAACAATCTTAACATGGGACTTGATACTATCCAAGGCGAAGTGGTATATGACGTCAGAGGGATTCTTGGAGTCTACGATGAACACATATTTTTGGCGGACGGTCGCATATACATTATCCGGGGATTGGACCCAGAACCCGCGTTTAAGGTGGATGACCGATACATCAATGTTGGTATGGCTTGGAGTATATGTGAAAACGATGGCCCCATGACTTTAGATCTGATTATAACCCGCGAGATACTGCCATTGGATTGCAGTAATGAAGTCAGACAAAGAGCCCAAGCCGATAGGAACAAATTGGTGCGTAAACTCGCCCCTATCGGGAAATCGCATCATGACGACAAAAAAGAAATAGAGATCGACTTATCTGAATTGCCCCAATCCTACAAGAATTTGTACGATTATACATTCCTGTATGGAATTGACCTGGACGCGGGGTTGGAAATGGGGGTATACGATCTATTAAACAGGTGCAATACAGAGGACGAAGTTTTGGTAGAAGACGACAAGGGAATCGATGACGAAAACGAAGGCGAGGTAGTAGACAGGTGACTTTGCACCCATCAACAAAGACTAGCCCACTGACCATAGCTGATGCCTACGTACGGAGCAGCTCTATCGACACGACATTGAAACTTGTATTGATTAAGGCCCAATAAAAATGGTTACAACGACAAATGTTAGCAGCTGTGCATTTATTTTTTATCCTCGCCTCCTTATGTTTGCACGGTGCTCGCATGTTGACCCCGACCCAATCGTTCCACGAGGCATCTTTCAAAGTTATTTAGGGCTGTAGTCAATTTTGGTGCCCCTCTTTTTTGACATAACCAGCAGACTACGTCCTCGATTATCCCGTCAGCTTGCAGTCTCCATTCGTAGTGCATCTTTATTGCTCGTTTAAAACGCTTGCTCTTTTCGTCGGGCCTCCGTTTCTTCATTTCCGAATAAACTGACTCTATACCCTATTGAAAGTATCCATCCCAAAGAATCGATCCATTTGAATGCGGTGTCTCTTTGGCACATTTCTTCTAATCGATTTCCAGTTAGAACGGTAAAACTCATCTGTAACTTTATTCAAACGTCTCAAGAGCCAGTCGCCTACATTTTTCCCGTTAATCTTATCCGAATGTATTTTCTTTCCATCCAAACACCTTTAGCGCAGTCTTCGTAGAGACTATTCACTTTGTGTATCGCTAGTTCCTGACTCATGCTTTTCTGGGTTAGCTCTCACTGTTTGGTCGATTTTAGAGGCTGTCGTTGGTTTCTAATACATTTATGAAAGACATCGCAATCGAATGACGTTTTTTGTAAGTCCTTTTCACGTCAACTGGATATGCAACGTCGGCAAGGAAAGGATCAACGTCACCACACGATATAGGCATAAGCCATCCGGTCAAAGCTCAGAAGCATACGTATGTCTCTAGATCAATTATGTCATTCTGTCGTTTTTTTTCTCTCTGTTGACGTTAAGGAAGTTGATGACGTGCTTAGAGTTGCCCAAATAACCCAATAAAAAGAGCCCCGACAGACCAAAGGCCTCAGACGAGTTCGAGAAATTCAAACGAGAAGAATCGACATCACCCAGAGACATCTAGCTCGGCTAGCCTCTTTCACCATGGCCTCGGATCGGTGTTGTATTTGTTTGACAGAGGACTGGGAGGAACCGTCTTTTAACGAGGACGGTCTCGTATTTCACGAGGATTGTGTCGTTAGACTCGAGAGACACCGATGTATCATTTGTCTCAAGGAAGAATGGGGCTTGCCTGTCTTTGCTGACAATGGTCTTCGGTTTCACGAGGAATGTGCAGTAAAGGTCACAGACAAGGACCCGAAAGTTCTCGGTAGGGTGTGCGTCACCATTGACCAGGACGGTTTTATGATCGACGGAAGATTTCACTGTCGCGAGCTCGGATGGGCAAACCGTAGAAACGAATGCGGAAACGTCAAGTTTACGATGCCTTGTCGTTTCAGCGATTTGAACGACGATAATAAAAGAAATGTAAAGTACATAGCCCAACGGGTCATCGGACTATCTTTTGACGACGGACCAAAAGAATCTCCGTTTGATTTGGAATGCCTCTCGGGGATGGTGCAGACCATATATCTACAATCGAAGAGCAAGGAATGGGACTGTGTCGCCTATAAAGGCGGTCACTTTGAAAGAGATCTGTTGGAATCTTTGGCCATCCCTGCCTACGAAACGTAATATCTCAATCTTAAACACATAATAAACTTTTGATTTTTTTCATTGATGTAAAGCATTTTTAATCAAGTAAAGTGTGATTTTGTCACAATGATTTTTTCTGAATAAAAAAGTATGTACATGAAATTCGTTTGTCTGTTGATGCCTTTGTAGTCAAATGTTAAGCATTCCTCCTTTGACCCTGAATAGATTTCGGGTCAGGCACTAGAAATTGCACCAAGAAGATTTCTAAAAGGGGTATTTGTCTATTAACAAAAGATCGTTGCAAATACATGCCGCCAGACTCCTTGAGACAACAAAAATAGTGTTTTTTTTAACTACGTCATAACGTTACTGACGAGCAATGACATTAGGCGTGATCCAATACAATCGAGCGTCACTAGGTTGAAAATCGAAGCGTGCGCGACACACAGGGCATGTGTTCGTCCCACTTTAATTCAACTGCCTAGCACATGTCGTGTGAAGTTTGTGTGAACATGGCAGGACTATGCAACCACTAAAGCTGTCTTCTAAGCAGACCCCACACTCGTCGTGTTCTGAGGATTTCCTGCAGCCGTGGGTATCTTTGAGAGGATTGTTCATACACGTACCGCATTCGTCGCAGTGAAAGGATTCGTCCCGGTGTTCTCTGCAAACGCCACATTTGTTGCAGTGAAAGGGATCCGTGTCAAGAGAGCGAGACACTTCACAAGTGACGCAAACATATTCAATCGCCGTAGCTTGGCGGTCTCGATATATTTCCCCCTTTTGTTTGGTAGGTCTAAAGCGAGTTTGGCAGCTTAACTCAAACGAGACACTTCCACCGTTTATCTCTCGTACAATTACCTTTGAGATCTAAGGAGACACAGAATCTTTGCAAACGTTTTATGGTTCGGTGCTTGAGGTGGCACTTGGCGCGTGATCTTAATAGAGACAAAAGATTACGAAACCCTGTGAAGTCACAACAGATCATAATACCGCTCTCGGGGATTGTATATACCACAAGAGACTTGTTCTAAAGACCCTCTAACGAACAAAGAATGCAAGAATTTATCGTTTTATTTTATTTTGTGGCGCCTCGATCTCATGTCAGAGAATTTTAGTCTATGTTTTTTTCTTTTTCTTGCGCCCGTTAGCGCGTTTTGGCTTGGTCTTCTTAGTTGACTGCAGCAGCGCAGGGTCTTGGCCAACCTCAGAGTATTCCACTGTTAAGATGAATTGATCTGACGTAAACTTTTCTTGCATGAGCTTCCAAAGGCGGTGCATAAAAGAAGACACTTGCGCTCGCGGATTAATACCCCATGCTTTTGCCGTAAACGTTGCACCATCCAACTCCGTCTCGTGTGTGTCTTCTAGGGCGAGAAAGAATAATAGGTCCTGTCATTTCAATTCTTCGGCAAAAAGTTTCTCGAAAGCCGCACGAAACATGTCTACCAGTTTCTCGACGCCTGCTAGTATCAGGCATCCGTCGTCATCGTACCCGGCACTTCCCGCGGTTATTTTCATGGTTTATTTATAACAAAAATTTTTGTGGTTCGTCCCGTTAGACAAAAGCCTCAGCGACATTAAAGCAGCGATGAACTGTTTCACATCCATGATAAAAACAACAAACCGCGTCATACGACTTCAGTTCACCTTTTAGTTGGAGGGTCGGAGAAATAAATTCTATCATAGGCATTGAATTCTTCAAAAACTTTTATTTTTCACCTACAAAAGCTAATATTACAAATTTCTCCTTCTTTTCTTTCTCTCTCTTTATATACATATACATATACATATACAAATACATATACATATGTATACGTATGTTATGTAATGACATGCATATACAACTTTTAATCAAACTCTGGACATTCGTCTAACAGTTCGGTGTGTCCATTCTTGGTTTTTGCATTTAGTATTGTATCTTCTATCCATTGCCACAATTCATGGCATTCCGCCTTTGCACAACAAAGCTGATCTATACAAAAATTACACCCGGTAGCTCCGGGGGTCGTCTCCGGGCAGCCGAGTTCTTTTAGATCGATGTTTGGTATCTTTAGTTTATCCAACAATTCCTTTTCTACTTGTACTTCTCGGTAAGCGACCACATTTACTTGTCCACTACGAGCTTCCTCATAAAGGTTTAAAATGTCTTCCTCTAAACATTCTTGCTCATGAGCGTTCTTGTTCCGTCGAGTGTCGAAGTTGAGGCCGTGGACATGTCTCTTGCGATGTTTCGCCATCTTCTTATCCACAGAGTTCAAGTCATCGAATTTAAAGGGCATCGCATACTTCTGGTGACTGGAACTCCCATCCCAAGAGACAGTTCCTACTTCTCGCACATAAAATTTTTGGGCGATATAATACCCCTGTAGGCCCAGGGCCATACACACGTTATACAGACGATATATGTCGATGGATAACAACTTAACCTACACCAAGAGTCTTCGGATATATACTAAATTTAAGTTACGTCATATCGGATGACGCACAGATTGAAATCAACAAATTAACGGCGATGATATCTTGTTATAACATAGAAAAAAAAAGGGTTATTACTTTATAGCTCTGGTATGCCGTCAGTTCATTCAACCTTTTTCAAGCTGTTTCGTCTTTCTTGAACATCGGTAATCCACTTTTGAAAAATACTACATAATGCATATGCACACTTAATGTCCGGCGACCCTCATATATGATGATCGCATCCATCCGATAACTGATATCCACTCTTTTTCAGAAACTCCAGCTTTGGGTAACCCAAGGCATTAAGATCGAGACTCGGTATGTTCGATTTGGTCAACAATTCTTTCTCTTAGCCACTTAGACAATTGGCAGTCTCGTCATTCAATTCCCGAGGTCGTGGCTAGAATCACCTATCCTGACGATGCAAGTATGGGCGCGAAACGAGTGCGACCGCTTGTCCTGGGCGTGTGGGTAATTACCGAGTGGATCAAACGAGTGGTAGCTGATTTGATTACCGACGAAACCAAAGCGTTGATCAGACTACATTTACAAGCGGTGACGGCTTTCCCTGGTCTGTCAACGATTCGCATGCATTTGAGCGTCATGGTAATGTTATTGATCTTATCTGGAAGGGTTCCCACCAAGCTGCAATCGCCAAACTTTCAGCCCTGTGATCTGAGCGATTTGCCGGTCGAGCCTCGATTCTATCGCATGCCGGGTGTGGCCTTAGACAGGCACACGTTCAGAGGTAAACATGCAAAAAATATGCGTAAGTATTTGGAAAAACATTGCGAAAAGAATGGTCTGCCTCTTCCTCCCAACCAGGATTATTCGCACGGCCCTCCCTCTAGTCAAACACGACAGGGCTTTGAAGAATTCATGTGAAACATCCAATCGTGCGAAGAAAAAAACGAACAAGGATTCTTGCCTCTTTTTAAGGAGGGGGCTATGAAAATGTATCGCTTGCAGCCAGTCAGGAATCGAAAGCGAAAATTTATTCTGGCGAAAACCGCATCGAGCGAAGAAAGCGAGACACAAACTAAACGGAGTCGTCGAACAGATTCAGAAAATGTTTTGACTGTCGAGACTAACTACTTGGAATGGATCAGAGAACACACTCCAGATGACCTGAAATACCAGGTTCAATGGGAGGTCTTGACGCTCGACACGCCCATTGCACAGTTACCCACAGGAGGTAAGCCTCGAGTCATGATCGATTCTAAACGTTTGCTGCGTCTTTAAAGGACCGTTCGGTGACCCGAGAACGCCTTTGCATATTGTGGCGTTAACCAAGCTAGCTCGCGAAGTATTTGGTTTGACTGAGTGCGTACCGGATATCCTTCCTTTTGTATGTGACGCAAAAAAGATTGGTTTGGTAAGCCCAATGATAGGTGAAAGCGCCCAGCCCTCCAGTACTCTTTCCGATAACAAAGAACGGGGTTTGTGTAAATTACACCAATATGAACCCCAGAAAATTTCCTCGCTCGTCAATGCGGTGGATATACTTAAAATCACCACTGTGAAAAATCTCTTGCAATCTTCCGATAACAACAGTTCAAACATGTTGGTGATCAAGGGCGATGAGAACGTTTATGGACTGGATTTTGGATTTTCACATGACAGAGAAACAATTAACTACTCAAGCATCTAGATATGTCGAAGGATGAACCAGTTTTAAGTGGGCGTTTTCAAAAATACCCAACAAGGCCACGCTATCACAAATAGACGGATTAGTTCTATTGTATGCAGGGGAAATGTGTCATTGGCTCGATTCGCTCAAAGATGAAAACACCAGAGTGCGATACAAGGACACGCGTGAACGTTTTCCTGTGGCCGTAGCTCCAAATAATTATATTGAATGCTTGAATTTGTTCTTAGCATTTTTTAAACGCGTGGCCGATTCGACTGGTATAGTGTAAATAATGAGGTGACAATGCTATAAATGTCAATAATAAAATATATGTACCATAAACGATTGTTCGTGTTGTCTCTGAGTTCCAGTAGTCCGCAGGGCAATTTTTCTTTTTGTAAATCTAGGACTAGATCAACAGCGTAAGTCGCCTATAATTCGAAGGAAAAAAAAAATATAATAATAGTGATAATAAAAATGAAAAGAATGGGAAAATAATTACAATGAAAATCAAATAACCCAGACAAACTCGGACTCGGTCCCCCTGATTAAGAGTCAACATTATGGAGTTTAAGAAACGACGACGGCTACGACAACGACAACGCCAAAAAGCAGTAATATTATTGGTTGAAAGAACCAAAATGATCGTGCTGCACGCATTTTTGAACATTTCTCAACCCGTACTCGTCAAAACTACTACGTGAAATTACCAAATTTAAGGTTTTGACGACAACGTGGACAAACTACAGTGAATCTTTCAGTATCATTCTATACTTCAAATCCGTCCAAACCAATCCAGTTTTAAGACACTTCGCCCATATTGAATAATATAAACAAGATGGAAATATCATGATAATTAAAATAGCTCAAACTTTTATTTTTAAGTGACGTTTTCGTCGCCGTAGCCGTCGTGGTTTCTTAAACTCCCTAGTATCGAGTCACCGTACACCATCGAAACAAAGGCCTACATTGCTTGTTTACGAAAAGGAAAACAGACGCCTGCGAATTGAACCCAGATCAATATTTCGTAAAATGTCGACAAACACAAACCATGGTAGAGTGATACACGAAAAATATATTTGGTCGAGCACCGAAAAAAACAAAAAACAAAACATAGACGAAAGATAGAACGCTAAAGACAAGATGTGAACCCAGTTCTCTGAATTCAACGCCGAGAGCCCAAACCACTCGGCCATGGAGCCAAACACAGCATGTCCCATGTTACATGTTAACTTTATGGTTGGTTCTGTGAACCAATTCAACACATTTTCAGCAGATCATACTTGTCGTAATCTAGAACTTTCGCTTCTGAATTGGTTTAAACGTCGGTCGCTTGTGTGCATTTTGGTTTTACGTCGATTCGTGCCTAATTGACCATCGACAAAAAATACAGTAAGGCGTGCGATTATCTTACGCGATTGGAACTGTTTACCCAAGACAATCGACTGATTTGCATTGCTTCTCACACCTCGAAAGCCCCAAAATAGCGAATTGTTTTTTTTTTTCGGTTTTTTTCGGTATACATCTTGTCATCGATAACAAGTTATATATGTCTCATTGAAATGTTCCGAAGACATCAAACACAGAGAGAGGGATTGGAAATCCTCGTTTTTTGTTTGGTCCCAGTTCGTCATGGGTTACATAGTTTAAAAAACACACTTTATCCAAAAAGCATGGTGTTGGTCATGAATGCCTTTGCGACTTAGCACAAAAGACATCTGATGGGTACGAAATGGGCCCCTTTAATTGCAATGAATGTACATTTGAAGTCCTGGAGCGAATGCGGAGACAATAAAGTTTCTTCGCATTCACAATGTCGAACAGTGCCTAATATTGGCTATTGGGTCGTAACAAATACAGACAAACCTTTTTGGTCTCACAAATCACTTCATTTACAATTCATTCAAAAAATACAATCCTATCTATTATATTTCCAATAATAATACCAGAGTCAATGTTACAAGCTTATATTCTTTTTCCTAAGTATACATTGCAACAATTTACATGCAATATAAAACTATGTCTGTTGTCAACTAATGTAAACAAACATCGCCGTGTAACACATTCATATGCATGCCATGTTTTTTTTTTTTTTTTACAAGACGTTAAATTCTAGCCTCGATTGTAGACATAAAAAAGACCCGAAAAGTCATGAAATTTTTTTGTTATGGAAGCTTACAGTCGATAGTTCCGCCGTAGGCTGGAAACGGTTAGTTACTCGACCAAGAGACAACCAGAGACAACATTCACTATTTAGACCACCAAAGTCAACCAGATACGCTGGTATGTGATCTCGAGGGCAAGTACTTTCAAAATAGCACTACCCACGAAGATAATCATGGATCGAAATACACTCGAGTTCAGAAACTATACAATAACGAATAGACAATACACATCCTCCCATCAAAATAACTCGAGTTCAATTATACATTACGGTATCGATCAAAAAACCAAAGACAACTGTCTTTCACAAGATGAAATGCAGCAATGAAACCCCACGTCAAGCACTGAACATGTCTAATTCAGCGACATGTAAAACCAGATCAAGGGGAACGAAAAAAGCTATTTCCTCACTTCAGATTTAAAGGGTCACGGAAAAACCGAACGACTATGAAAAACCCTGATGTCGTGAAACGGAATCGAACAAGAAGAGGTCGAGTAATTGAAGAAAAAAAATGGCAAACGGTAATTGGGGTGCATGGAATGACGGGTGCACCATGTTACAGTGTTAGCACACCCGTTTCATGCATATGAAAGTGCACAAAAACTAACGTCGGTGCTAACATCTCTATATTTTTTTGGAAAAAATAACTGTTATATATCGTGATCGGAGAAGTCAAAATTGCCAATTGTTCTTATGCAGCGGAACAAGGTTTTCGTAATTACATCCAGGCTTCAATGTTGATCTCTGTAAAGAACCGGACCAAATTTGTTGCCAATGACCGTTGAAGTACACAGTTAGAAAAGAGGATGGAAACGTATTGAAACTTGAAAAAAATAATGGCTAGTTTTAAGACTATGTTTTCAGAAAGACACCGAAGATTAAATATGAAGAGCTCTTGGTGCCATGAGATATTGCATACCTTCAGTGGGTTTGTCAGGAATGTTGCATGTCCACAAACAAAACACGCCTCAAAGGTAGCAAGATCAATGAAATGATATTTGAACTGCAGATACTACATAAAGAAATCTGAAAATCCAGGATAGGACTTCAACGGAGGTTAATTGAAAGAAAAAAAAAATTGCTCATTTTGCAAGCACGTCTCAAGCTATACCGGGAGTGTCTGCAGTCTCTGCAAGATTGAAACCTCTAAATGGACACCGATTCTGTGATATACGACTGTTCAGGTAGTCATCAGGAACCAGAAATTTTTGTGGAAAAATAAATCGCCTAGGAAAGCTATGGATATATCTTCCACTAATATGACTCCAGTTCAAAAAATGCATCACGGCAACATGGCCAGTTTTTTAAAGTTTGAAGACAAATGTGTTCAGAAAGTCAACAGAAGTTAAACACGAATGAGTGTTTGTGCCATAAATACATTTCATATCTTCTCATAGGGATGTCACGAATGTTGTACATGTAAACTAAAGTAATAATATAGATTTTTACCCAATTTGACCTAAAAATAGCAAGCAATATTTATGCATCATGTAACACTTGCATAGAGTGTTTCTATTCGCACGATCAGTAACCTCGGTTATTTTTTTTCGCTCGATTATTAAATGACAACAGAAAATGAGTAAGTTCTGGCAAGGCCATGTGAAAAAATGAAAGACCAATACGACCGTCGTGAAATCACATAAACACTCTACACACGTGCCTTTTAAGTAACGAATGTAAACAAATTATCATCACGCATTATCGTTACCTTGGCTGTTGCCCTAACCAGACTCAGTATCTTGTAAGGCATGTGCCAAAGTCTTTTTTTCTCTCTCAAGCTGAGCGCAGAATGGCTTCGCTATTTTTTATAAAGTCTGTTCCTTTATGATATGAATTTGTCCTTTTAATTCAAAGCTATGATGTCCTTAAACTAGCCAGGGTAATGACTCCACGAGTTGCTTAAAAAGACGTCCCATGAAATCTAGATCGATCCCATTCTTCTTGTAGTGTAATCCCTGTGACATTTCCTTAACTTTCTTGTGGATTTCCATTCTAGATGCAGTGATTCTTTCCAACCACGATGCAAAACCGCCATCGGATTTCACCAATTCCACCATTTTATGCTTCATATCCAAAGATTTCATTATATTCAAAGGATGACGAAGTGCTTTACATCGGTGATCGCTCCCGGACGGAAACCATGTCAGAGACTGTTCGTCGTCTATTTGAAACTGACTCCAATCAGTATCATCTAGTATTTGTAATGCCCCACACATGAAAATCAAACGGGCCACTTTGTTTGAATGTTTTAAAGCTGTCCATTTCTGGGAAAAGGTATCCAGACAATACAACAGCTCCTTGTTTGTTGATACCTCCAATGCAAATTCTCCGTTGGCAGTGTGACGCATATTTGTTTGTGGAACTACATCTCGTAGGTCTGCTATGGCTCGTAAAATCTTGACCAAACAAACTCCTCGTATCGCACTGTCGAAAGACGCAACACCAATCGTCGTTTTTCCTTCCTCTATAACTCTTATACCGTTCGAAATTTTTTCTGACTGCATTATACCAAGAGGTCCCTCGGCGCTGACGAAAGACAGAACACCAAACTCTGGTTTTTCTTCGTTGGTAACTTTTGTATCGTCCGAAAATTTTCCTGGTTCTATCATGTCGAGACGTCCTTCAAGAATCTCTGTCGCAGTTTCGTCTATCGCTAGAGTTTGACCTTCCTCTTTTTCTAGGAGATACATATAATCATCTTTTTCTGGGCAATACGGGCTGCTCTTGAATAAGTCGTCGACATCATTCGAAGCAAGGTTTCGTTCTAGTAGTTCAATCGATAAAATCGCAATACGCTGTTCCTCTTTACGCATCTCACATGACTCGCCCCCAGTCTCCTCATTCAACATTTCTTCGTCTCGATTACAATTAGAAGATCTGTCTTGTATTGGTGAATTCGAATCACCCACTGTATTTTGTGCTGTTGGTAATGGCGAATGCCGCTCATTCAAATCGGCCACCGTGCTTTCGATTGTTAAGTCGTCTGTGGGCTTAGAATGCGAAATCGGAACACGCTGCTCATATACATGCACCGGTTGTGACTCGGTCCCAGCCTCCACATCCAACATTTCTTCATCTCGATCAAAATTAGGAGATCGGTCTTGTATTGGTGAATTCAAATCACTCACCGAGTTTTGTTCACCATGAAGTAGTAGTGACTGAACGTATCTGCTTGGTGACGTTAATTGCCATTCATTCGACTCAGCCGCCGTGTTTTGGAGCTTACGACGATTTGATGATACCCTCAGTTTAGAGACTTGTACTCGCAACGATTTTATTGGCGAGTTAAGAGGTGAATGCTTGTTCTGAGATCGCGTTGTCGGCAGAACTTGTTCTTTGTCTTCGCTATCGCAAGTACTTTCAACCCCGCTACAGTCGCTCAGTTCAATGTAAGCATCGTTGTCGTTCTCGAAATCACTCTCTCCATTCCCCCCACTTCCACTTTCACCGTCACTCTTGCTATCTAGTTTGTGTCTTTTTACGACAACCAAGTCTTTTGATGCCGTCTTACCGGTTGTTATTGGTATCCTCTTTTGCGAGAAACTCGGGTGCGATGAATCTATCGCAATGACGTAATCATCATCATCATCACTGTTAATCGCAAAATATTTTCTCTTGTCCCCTACTTCTGGAGGACATTCCACTGGTCCACCCTCGTCTTTTGCTCCATCGGTTCCGATTTCCATGGGTATGTCAGTCAGACAAAGTTTAAAATCTTTAGGTTTTTTTAAAATTAGTTTCTCGATAACCCAATCACGCTTTTCAGTAAAGCAGGTCTCATGTTGTTGTTTTTTGAATTCTTCCTCAGATTTTTGACAATGCCTTACAAACGATTTGATGTCTTGTTTTCCACTTGGTCTTGCGATTCTGCATGTGAGTTTTTTTGTTTCTGTCTTTGTGTGTTCCCTGCGGCGTGCGATAATCAGAGGCAGCCAACGGAACGACGAAAGAAGTTACATTCATGGCTCTCGCTGTGGATAATTGTTCTTTTAACAGATTGTCGATTCTGTTCAAAGGCGCTTTCTTCAATGGAGATGATGATGGGCTCATTTTCAAGTAATATAATATGCAAGCAATCAGCGAATATCGGTCTAAATTACCGCTGTTATTGTGATAGATATATAGGTGAGCCATCGAACACAACGTCATCATTTTCATCAG
Source organism: Montipora capricornis (assembly GCF_036669925.1). Classification (NCBI taxonomy): domain Eukaryota; kingdom Metazoa; phylum Cnidaria; class Anthozoa; order Scleractinia; family Acroporidae; genus Montipora; species Montipora capricornis. The sequence continues at coordinate 11,052,677 of NC_090889.1, forward strand.
CGTGGGTGTTCCGACCAACATTCCAATACCATCCACAGGTGACGAAAATCCACCTCTCTCGTAATCGTATCGCCACAGATGATTCTTTACCACATGTGTTCTCTGAGACACCAACTTGATTTTGATTATTTCAGGCGAAGATATCTTCATCTTGCTCAAATTATATCCAGCATCTCGAATGGTTTCTCCGTGTTTTGATACGAATTCGTCTACAGCCGTTTGCAACAAACCGGTCTGTTTTATCCATTTAAAAATTACGTACAGGCACATTACGCTGGCTGACCAAGCTTTCGCTTTCGTAGTTTCAAACTTGCACGGCATAACTTCATCCCACAACTTCCTTCCACTTTCGTTGATCTTGAACGCTTTGTTACCGTTTTTTGATTCGATGAGAATCAACATCTTATAAGCTAACATTGCTCTCATCAAAACTCAAAACTTTGACGTCCAAAGATTCATGTAGTTTCCACATCATTTTTTCCCACGAGACAAAGATCTTTTCTGACTGTGTTTCTTTTAACAAAACTTGACATGGTCTCGACAGTACAGACTCGCTTGCAAACTCTGGGACAGTTGCTGGCAGCGAACAGTTTTTAAAGAAGGACAATTCAGACAAACAGGCGATGTTCAAATTGAAAGCTGAAAGATTCACACTCGCACCTCCCAATGCAATCATGAACCTCAACAACATGTCCTTATCCGAAGCATCGGCGCTGGTCAATCTGTTTAAGATATAGTGCAAAAATGACGAGGTGGGATGATATTCACACAGGCACTTCACCAATAACTTGATTCGCTTCGTGATACTTCGATTCTGTCGAGAAAATATAAACTGTTCAAATCCGACATCTCATCTTTGTTGCGGCATCTGATTGCTATACAAGCACAGTTTTCTGCGACCTGCAGTGGAAAGTCTTGTTCTTTCTCCTTAGAAAGGGCCATTTTTTTTCCTTCTGAGTTCTCTTGGTTTCTTGTTAGTTCTTCTGAGTCGTAGCTTTCTCAGTGGTTTGATTCTAGCTCAACTGTGTTCCGTTTTTATAGCCAACTAAATGACCTTGGGCCTCGATTGCATGCCGAGTCATGGAAATGCGAAATCATTGGTGGCTGAGTTCTGTATGAAATGGCTAAACTTACATCATAAGCAAAAGTGACGGCATATCCACAAATATCAAACACATACCAAGGCTCCCGACATACCATAGCCCACGAAAATACCGAAACTTTATTTGTACGGGCCTTACATCATCATTGGTGATTGAGTTCTGTATGACATGGCTAAGCCCACGAAGAAGAACGTACATCATAAACAAAAGTGACGGCATATCTGCAAATACCAAAACTTGTAACATACCGTAGGTCATAGAAATATCAAGGCCCTCAAAGTAAAATGACGCCATTAAAAAAATAGCAAAGCCTGAAAAATACAGAACCCCAAAAAATTGATTCTTGTGTGGGTGTCTCGTGATACTGAGCAAATGATGCTATAAATATTTTTACTGCCTTTCGACGCATACCTTTGAGGTATAGGCTATTAAAAGGCAGCGTAACCTTTAAAAATACTCGTCCTAAAAAAATACAAGACCCCCAAGATATGACGAACCTAGATTGACCCTTGTAGAGTTTAAAATACTTGTGCAAAAAAAATATATATATATAGTATGTTACGAACCGTAGTTAAGTGTACTCTCTGGGATCGTTGCTTATAACTTCTAGTAAACCAATAATTTTCGGGGTCTTTTTCCTTTTTTTTTTTTTTAAGGTAACTAACAGAGACATGCAGAGGAAGAAATTAAAGATTCGTTGGAACTCGCCTCGAGAAAACGCTCTATTTTTCTGTTGGGACAGGTATTTTGAAAAGGAAGCTCACAAAAGCATCGTTTAGTTTGCTGCACACGGCACAGTGAAAGAGGTTAGCAGAGACAAAGGAAAAATCAAAAATTCGCCGAAACTGGGAAAAAAACTAGCGCCACAGTGTTAGGTTGGCGTATCAATAAATTTGAGTAAAAAGAAGCAAATCTGTGTGTTTCATTACACAACATTAAAACAACAATCGTTTAATTTTTCTTTCTAACGTTATGGATGCGATGGTGTCTCGAAACGAAAAAAATAACCCAAGAGGGCCATCGAAGGTGGTCTGGTTAAATTAACACAAATAGTTTAAAAATAACATCGTTCAAAGGTTGTTAAAAGAAACAGCGTCAGACGAAAATTAAAATATGGCGATAACCGTTCTCTGCTATATGTAGGTACGAAGACGATCGTATTCGAGTTCTGAGACCTTGCTAAAACAATGGATCCTGTCTTCAATAACGATATAGAGGGATATGACTTAAATTTCGATCGACCATTAGGGCACGATTATGAATGCTCGATCTGTTTGTTTGGTTTACGAAATGCCGTGCAAACCCCATGTGGTCACCGATTTTGTCGCGATTGTAAAATGCATTCTTTGAAGACATCTGGGTTGTTCTGGCCTAATGATCCACAGTTCATAACCGAATCACAATTAAATGTAATAATGGATCGCCAAGTATTCTGTCGCTACAAGACAACGGCCGGTTGTACATGGAAAGGCCAGCTTGGTGAACTAGAAACTCATCTGTCGGAGTGTGAATTTGTTCTCAGAGATTGTCCGAATGATTGTGGAATGAATATGGCCAACAGAGAGATCTTAACTCATGTCATGGAACATTGCGTCGAACGGATAACGGCTTGCAGATTTTGCACGATGGAAGTCAAATTGAAGTATCTGCAAGTCCATTACGACGACGAATGTACATGCTATCCCACTAAGTGTGTGAATTGCGGTCAAAGTAATATACCGAAATATAAAGTGGACGAACATTTTGAAAATGAGTGTCCTGCTATTCAAATCAAGTGTCCGTTTAACATGGTTGGCTGCGAGTTTACTGGCCTTAGGGCAGATGTAAATGAACATGTTCGGAGTGTGATGAATAGCCATTTGGCGGACATGGTGAAAGCTTTTTGAACATCAGAACAGGCTCCAAATCGTGAAATATTCGACATAAAACAGACTATATCGGGCCTTTGGCGCAGTGTTCAAACTATGCAAAATTGTTCGCACGTTTGTAATTATTTTTACATATGAGAAATCGACAATGTAGGCCAGCAACAACGAGAAGCGATAAGGGGTTCAACATCGGCTTTCCACTCTCCTAGCTTTTATACGGCTCTTGAAAATGGTTACAAATTTTGCCTGAGGATTAATTTGAATGGAGTAGACTCGGGAAAGGGAAAACAGATTGCTTTCACATGATGACAGGGCATTTCGATGACAGACTACAATGGCCATTCAAGGGAAACATTACCTTATCGCTTCTAGGTCAGTCGTCAAAGTCAAGTGCTCCGAAACACATCACCAAAACGTTCCAAATCGGCACTGAAGATCTTCTAGCATTTCGCAGACCGACCACCGAAAGAAACTATAAAGGCTATGGATACGTCGAATTTGCGCCAATAACAGTTTTATCTGATGTAAGATATGTTAAAGACGATAGAATGTTGAATCGAGCCGAATTTGACCACATTAGACAGAAAACATAAAACTAGAAAGAGTTCAGAGAATAGATTTTTTAATGACGTGTAATAATCGTGTACGTTTAATAAATACGCAACGAAACATACAGATGAATACCTTTAATTGTTTATGTGGTTCGTTTTTTAATCCGATCTTGTTCTTGCGTTCCTTGAGTCGCTGTCTGATCCACTTGAAAAAAGCATGACATTCCTCTGTCACACGTTGAAAACAGCTTCCTACTGCATGGTGTCCGCAATTCCTCTTTGGTTTGTGACACACTTTTAGCATGTCTGTACATTTAGGGCACTTATGCTCTTCTAGGTCTATAGAAGGGATGTTCAAATATCACAACAAGTCTTTCTCTGTGTGACCACCTTTGTAAGCTACAAGATCCTTTCGTTCTGTCTTGGAGTTCTGGTACACAGTGAGTATCACTTTTGCAAGCTCTTCCCCGTTGAGAGCGCGTTCCTCTGGCTTGTGATCGAAACGAAGCCCCGTGATTTCTCTAGTCACAAACAAAGAGTTTGTTTGTCCTTATGGGACAACTCATCAAACTTGCAGGGCATTTTTCACGTTTCCATGTTCCTTCCTATGATTTTCTCACCCGAGTTCACGAGGATTATGTTTACCATCGACAAAAAAAGATTTCATATCTAATAGGACAGCGACTCTTTCCAATGTTGCCGCTTTGTCTCCTTGCGACATGATTGCACAATTTTCATGAATCCGTAAACCTATAGCATTAGAAATCGGTAAGTCCCATTCTGTCTTTAAGCAGAAAGAACAGCAGTCTTGAACAGACATGATTCCCAGCAAAAAGCTATCATCGCTTTTAAGATACATCATACGCCACGCTACTATCGTTTATAGGTGATTTAGTTGTAAAACCGTGACCCAAATCTGAGAGTCTCAGAATCGCTTCAAACCGAGCAACGTTGATAATCGAACACGGAAACACCTTGATCGGCCTTATCGTTGTGACACAGTAAAAATGACCTGTAAACAAGCAACGTGGAAATTTGAACACACAAACATATTGCATTGATTATATTATTGTTCCAGTTTTCGAACACGATAGCCTAATATGATATGATAGAGCTGTTCACTCCGTTTGAGTAAAATCTACACTAGATTTAAACGCAGTGGCTCATATGAACCAGTCTGAAAGATGTATCCTTTTTTTACAGAGAGAACATATGAATATTAAAACGTCCATCGATTGTCACCGAGGTTAGGGTTAGGGTTGGGGTTAGGGCATTTCTCATCTTAAAAACACGCACTGACTGTGTCATGGTCAGAAGTCATTAGCTGTGTTGGGTCGTGACTAGTTTTTACTCCGACGCATTTTTTCGCTCTGGTCAGAATACAAGTCATCAGCTATGTTGGATCGTGACCTAACAAATGACATTCTTGCGCTGTTTTAACTCAGCACATTCTTTCACTAGTCTAAGTGTGCGTGGCTTCACTTATCTGTGACTGCTGGTGACCAGGTTTACTCGAATCATGCTAACTCATCAGCTATGTTGGGTCGTGACTTAACAAATGACATTTTTGAGATGTTTTAACTCAGCACATTCTTTCGCTAGTCTAAGTGTGCGTGGCTTCACTTATCTGTGACTGCTGGTGACCGGGTTTACTTGAATCATGCTAACTCATCAACTTTGTTGGGTCGTGACTTAAAAAATGACATTCTTGAGATGTTTTAATTCAGCACATTCTTTCGCTAGTGTAAGTGTGCGTGGCTTCACTTATCTGTGACTGCTGGTGACAGGCTTTACTCGAATCAAGCTAACACCATAAAAAAAAAAAAAAGGAAAATACTAAGTGGGGTTAATCGATAAGAAATTGCATGTTAGTTTTTCAAGGTACTGGTTACTCGTTTATCACACGGACAATCAAAGATTTGTGGGTTGTTACATTTTTTATTACTCTTTTGAACTTCAAAGGACATAATTCCCCGGCGTTGAAGTGGTCAATGTTACATTCATTAAAATTCTTGTGGCCCGTTGCATTTTTTCGCTACAAAAATACCTTTGCAAGGGTGATGATTTTTAACGGAGCTTAAGTCGAGTTGTTTTTTTCATTGTTGCCGTGGCGTCTATTCCCTCGACACGATCATGCAAATTCGTTTATCACACGGACAATCAAAGATTTACGGGGTCGTTACATTCTTTTGAACTTCAAAGGAAACGGTTCTCCAGTGTTGAAATGAGCAATATTACATCACGTTCTCGTGGTCTTGCATATTTCCACACACTTTCACAAATGTCTCAGAGTAATGTTTTTTTTATGGAGCTTAGATCATATTCTTTTCGCCATTGTCATTGTGACAGCCATTGGTTTGACAAGAACATGGAAATCGGTCAAAGTCGACTTGACAATCAATTCCATTCAAAGTGCATTCACACGTTTCTGGCGAGCAAATGTCACCGCATTCCCAGCCGCACGTTACACGACTCTGTCTGATTTCTTTGCAATCGCGTTTCTCTCATTTTACGATTCGCCGATCCCGGTCGCTTTTAAAATACTTTCTCTCGCACTTTGCGAAATTGGTGCCAATGGTTTCCGGTCGTTGCTTTTTGACCCATTCGCCTTCCCCGGATCAAGTTGTACTGTCTCGATGCAAGTATGTTTTCTCGCCATTCCTAGGGTTGATCCTCCCGTCAAAGGAACTGCAACGAAACCTTGCTTTCGAGGGAAATGATAAATGGTAGCCTCTCCAAAACTCACTCTTTTGATTTTCACCCGCTCACAATCATCCCAACGAGAAGAGTTATTATCGATGCCACGCTTTCGTTTTTCCATCTTTAATCACCACAATGTGATAAAGTATCAGACAGGCATGATGATCTATCGGGTTGCGTGTGTTGAGTCTTTGTGTGGACTCACGCACAATTAAATTTTTGAACTGCTTCGTCTAAGTAAAGGCGAAACGACCGGCGATTCTTTTGTTAAATTTACAGGCACGACACGTAATTTTGTTCTATTTTTGTCACTTAGCCAACTAAAATCTATACGATCCATCAGAAGTAAATCGAGACGAGTGGCCAAAGATGACCTTCGTTCCCCCGTAAAACACATTTTCACAGCAAGTGAAGTTCAACTGCCATTGATCTGTAGGTGGAAAAAAAAAAGTTGTAGTCAATATTAGTTTATAATATGCAAATTCGTATACACTGTCAATCACACGTCATACATTGATCGACAAGTCATGCAATCTTTGTATATAACACAACACCAAATGCCAAACGGTAAATATGGTTGCGTTATTTTCGATTGAACCATGGGGGTGGGGATCCTAAGTGAATTGGGACACGCATTCTGGTGTTGATCGAACGTTAAAAACGGATCAAAAATAACACTTTCCTATAAGAGTCACACAATCTATACCTAAATCGGAATAATCGGTTGCGTTATTCGTATGGAATCGTGGGGGTAGGGGTAATCAGCGTGGCGTGATGTTGAGGGATTTGTATGACATTCGTACATCGGGTAGGGGTGAGTTTTTTTTTATATGGACTTTAAAACGCGGGCGTTTGTTAGCACTTCCAGGCACAGTCTATATTCAAGTGCGGGCAGGTCCTTTCACGGTTGTTTAAAAACAGTCTTCACATAGTAGCCTTACCAGGAGAGGGGTGGAGGGCATTGCTGGCTCTGGTGGCGGAGTTCTCGGTGGCGGAGAAACAGGCGAGTCACTAAATTCGGGAATTGGTGCTCGGACAACGCAACTGAACTAGCCATGGACAATCTCCTTGGTGTGGAGGACGGGAATAAATAAGCTTTGGTTGGGGCGAAAGAAAGGCTGTCTGACATTGAGCTAATTGACTACAATGAAAAGTACGGAAATGAAAATTCCAATAAAAAGACAAAAGAGAGGGAGTTTAACAACCACATCAGTAAGAAATAATTGTGCATACCATAATACATATTTTGCGATTACTCCAAGCTTTTCGAATTGTGCAATGTACATGTCATGGATTAGTTTTATTTTTGGGAAAAAAAATTTCAAGCTAATTCAATTTCGATTTTTCCTTTGTTTCAGATCATGATAATCAGAATTTAAGACAAAGAACAATCAAAATTGAACTGGTTTGAAAAATCTTGAACCATAAAAACAAAAAAAAACGAACCACAACTTACACATGCACGAAGCTACCTATGGCAGGATTGGTACAAAGGTTTTAAACGACGGATCAAATATTGCTGGTCACGACGATAAACTAGTTGCTTGGCAATCGCGGCGAAAGGGCAACCGAAAATTTAACGATCTCCTTAATACTGTTAGGATGCTCTACTCATTGAGCTACTAGAACTCCTGAGGGTCCAGTTCCCTGACCAGGGGCCCGTTTCTCGAAAGTACCGAAAACTTTTTGGGCCCGAAAAGCCATTTGTGAAACTGCCATCCGCTCATTTTGGAAAGCTGATCTTCTAAGATGTTTTCAAGATAACAAGAAGCAGGAAGTCTGTATCTCAAGTTTGTTTCTTGCGATGCAGAGGGAATTTTGACACCCGAAAAAGGTCTCGAAAAGTTTCGGGAGTTTCGGGACTCCAGGAATCTGATTTTTCAATTCGCCTTCCACCCGTTGCCAAGCAACTGGTTTATCATCCTTCCCAAAGGCACATTACTCATTCAAACAATAGTTACAATTGCTGCTCACGATGTATCATCTGTCATCCTAACCTGGAACCTGCTCATTTCACACCTTTTTTTTGTGATAAAATACATGCCGGAGGTGAAAGCTGCGCAAGTGGAGAAGCACGCATATATTTTCCACA
>NC_090889.1:11065990-11098490 GCF_036669925.1 Montipora capricornis
GTGGCAAGATTAGATGTATCTCTTTGTCCAACGTTATCTATAAGGCTAGTTGCTGGGATTATGATGAATTGAACAACATCTATCAGTGAGTTATGAAAAATCCAGCTGTTGAAATTCCGTGCTAACAGCTGTTAAAGGTACCTTATTTCTATTATTTATTTTTTATAAGCTGCAAAGAAAATTTATGAGCGAATTTTGCATAATGAAGGAGTTTCCAGTAATTGGATCTCTGCTTTTTACACAAAGGCTTCTGGGATCGCCAGGAGGCAAACGTTGCAAGGAGCTGTAAGAAAATGTATAGCGGAAACTTATTTCGACATCCAAAAAAACGATTATCGACTGAGATCAACGGTTCTTTCGACACTATTTTATCAGAAACCGATTTGGGCAATGTTGACGCGTGACAAATGTAAGTTAGTGTTTGAATAACCGTGAAATATGAAATAACATTTACTGATTAAGTTCCTTGGTGCGTAAGGTTTATTTTGAAATGTTGACATCGCGTTATGGTCTCGAAATATAACAAACTTTGGTATGAATCTGAAGTAAGTAACTCAATAAAGCCATTAAGTTGTATTTTCGTGTGTATAGGCTCTTTTCTGATTAGTTACGTCTTCCATAAATGAATTATGGCCTCTAGAAATGTTACGTCCTTAAAACAGAGAAGTCGTTGTCAGAGACTGCAGACTGTAGATGGAAATTGTCTTTACAGAACTATCGCTCTCTGGAGGGATGAAATGACTCATCTGATGAGAAACATGAGGAAATCCATAGGTTAAGTTATAGTTTGATTGAGAAAAATCCAACGGTTTTTCTTATTTTCTTCCATGGCCAGAAATTTCGGACATTTGAGCCCGCGCATAAAGCAGCGGGCCACTCAACAAATATATGGTAATGCAACAACATGCCGTCTCCAAGAAAATCCCGCACAGTTGACTATGAACAACTACATCCGCTTTCCTCTGTCGTTTTATATGACACAACAACTCGCTCGAAACATAGAAGGAGATTTCATGATGTGGAAAGAATTATTACTCAGTGAAAATGTGGCTCGGTAAGTCTTCTGTTGTTTCTGTTTCGTTATGTATTATCCCTCGAGTCGGCTTGTTCTTACCGTAAGATCATGTGTTCTGTGTATATTGAATGATGCATACGTGTATTGTGATTCCAGAGTTATGAATACTTGCTGAAATGGAGAGGATGGTCACTAGAAGCTTGCAGCTGGGAGCCAGCTCAAAATATTACGACGGATTTGTTAAGGTGGATTGAGAGAAAATTTGCGATCTTTGCATTGATATTTACATGCGTACAAACATTCGAATACAAGTTGTTCTGCTTCGGAGTCGATCCGCTCCACAGTATTCTGACAACCCTGATATGATAGCTAACCAACACCAACTCCATTTTTTCATCACTAAAATCAACGTTTAGACCTAATCATTGAAATGGGTACCTATAGACGTAATGATTAAAATGAGTACTGCTTAGACGGAATAATACATGTATGTGGGGCGGATCTGCTCTGGGGCGGAATGACCGGTTACCATACATTCATAAACCTTTTATTTACACACAATATTAATTCAAAGCTAAAAGCGTGTGGGGTTGTATATTTGCCCCGCCTTTTACAAATTATTTGCTTGAAAGTAACATTAAAAAAAAAAAAAAATCGAGTATCATGGAATTAAGCAACTTTTCCTGACTTTTCAGATCCTTTTTAAGGCCAATTCAAATAAGTGATGAAAGGCTTCTTGAAGGAAGTCGGCGATTTGCTGCGGGTCTGTTAACTGGTCTAAAAAGTTCCTCTCGTTCACCATTTTATATTGACATGGAGCTGGATATTTGGCGCTTTGTTTCATATAACAAAGGGACTCCTTCAGAACACACCGAGGTCATTTTTTATTTCACAACGACGATTTTAGAAACCTTAAGTACCTTTCGGAGCACTGGTGGTACCTTTTGAACGAACATGGAGAGGGATTTGCCATTGACTTCCCTATTAAAATAAATCCAGTCTTGTCATGGTCCCCAGCAGATTGTTTTAACAAACATGGGCAACTTTGCAAGACCCCTAGGATCCCCCTAAGAAACCATGTAACTTAGACAATGTGTTGTAGAAGATTTCCTTTCTTAAATGTTGTTTGGTAACTAAAGCTTTGGAAGGAGTGATTGCGCATTACCTTGCAATCCCTGTCAAACCAGTTTGCATGTGTCTGAACTCCTAGCGGAATGAGGCATAAAACAATAGGCCTTATATATTCTTCTTCAACAACATGCATGGGTTGAGAAAAATGAAGTGAGATTTTAAAACTTACTTTGAGGTGGATATCAGCTTCTCAAAACATCAATAATTCATGGAAGGATTCGATGTATAATGAAGTTACACTCATGAAAATTGAAATCCTTAACTCCCTTAAATTAATGATTTCCTTTGTGTTCTATTTATGAATTATTTATGAGTTTGAGAAGCTGACTCTAAAGCATTTTCAAGTTGTTCCTGCAACCTTTTTACATTTCTAAGCCGTGTGCCAGAAACATTTCAACTGGTATCTCCTGTTCATAAACTGTTACCTCGCCTTCTGTCACAATCTTGTTGACAGCATTAAACACTGTCAGTACATGAGGTCTTCAGAAGATCATAGCTTTCATGACCCTTAATTACAGGAACTGAATGATTTCCTTATAAAAAGGGAAATAAATAATAATAATGATAATAATAAATAGATAAATGCAACAAAAGAAAAATTAATATGGTTTAATTGCTATTCACTGTGCAATGTTTTACCTTTTGATGACATTACATCATCATTCTCCCTTCAACTGAGTAGGACATAATTACAAAGCTGGTTAGCCTAGATATTCTTGCACCATCTCCACTGACCTTTACTTTAAGTTTGGCATCTGGTTCATTTTTAATTTTCTGCAGATGTTTTAAGAACACAGGCAACGGATAGTTGTATGTTTATTATTATCATCAGTGTTATCATCATTATTATAATTATTATTATTGTTGTTGTTGTTGTTATTGTGATTATACCAGTTAAGTGACTGGCCTGGTTTACAGAACACTTAAAATACTGACCAATTTTTTTAAATTGTGTTTTGACGTTCCCTCTCAAAGTCAAGTTGAGCTCCTTCTGCTGTCCCGGGGGTTCTTCCAATGTAGATCAGCTCATTCAGGTGGTTCTTGCTTTGTCTCACTAGGTAGGACCAAGGTACACCATCCCCGCCAGATGCTAAAGTAAGCTAATGATAAGCTGCTTCTCCTATGCAGAATTTGTCTGTTAAGTATACAAATTCCTTTAATTTTGTCTTGGTCTTCTTTAGACAATTCCTTGAATGGCTTTGTTCCTTGTCCTTGGCCTTGGTAGGTCATTCTATGAGTCTTGCCAGTGTCATCCTGGAATTCCATTGAGGTTAACTTAAGGCCAAAAGTCTCTGCGAACCATGAAGCTCTTTCAGCTTTAGTTTTTAATTCACGCAGCTTCCTCTGTTGTTCTCTTTCATGCACTTCAGTAAATTCGTTGCCTGAGTTTTCTAATTTCTTAAGCTCCTCCAGTTTTTCTATATATTGAAACAAATGGACATTCTCCTCTTTAACCTTTTCTAAATCAGCGTACAGTTCCTCCACTTTCTCTTCTGCTTTACTTCGTATTTCCCGGGCCTTGTGTAAGTCTTTCCATAGCTGATCAATTTTGCCCTGAAGACCTTCGGCTTCAAATTTCAAATCTTCATTTTTCTCTTGCAATATTTTGCTTTGCTCTATTTGGTCTTTTAATTCCTTCTCAGCATCGACAATATTTCGCTCTTCCTCCTTACGTATGGCTATCTTTCCGACCTTGTTTCCAAATATCACATAGTCTCTGCCGTTCTTTCCGACAAACAGGCTCCTAACTGTAGACGCAAGCCTCCTGAAGTGACTTTTGATCCTTTCGCAGTCTCTTTTTAGTAAAATCCCAAACTTTTCGCCAATCAGTGCATTTGCGATATCGATATACTTCACGTCTGGAAAGGCTTTCTGCTCCTTAACTCGAACCAGCTTTTTAAAGATTGATTGGTTACGTGTATTGTCGAAAGAATCTCATCACTGTTGACACCTTGTTTTGCTAAATATTGTAGGCTGTGATTCGAATCAATGCCGACGCACTTGAAATACCTCTCCCGATCGTAAAAACGAAGTACGTCAGACATTGAGAATTTGTAGCTTCTAAAGAGACCGTTTTAAAGGTCAGCAAAAATGCAAATACTTGCAGTAGCACAAGAAATGGCAAACATGAAAATTCAATTCTTGCGCGCAATTCCTGCGGGATGCTGTTGCGCGGAGGCTTGAGACTGCTTTGAAGAACGATCGCGGGCGCAAGTTTACACTGCTGTCCTAGAAAACTGCAGGCTTAAAAAGCTTGCCTCTTGCTAAAATTTTGATGCCAAATATGCAGGGTTTCGTGCAAGAAGACAGTACAAAGTCAAAGCAATCGTTGCCTTCTTTAGCATGGAATGAAACCGGAACTGCATGACTGGATTTATTTCATTGGGTACGGCTTTTAACAGCCCAAAGGAAAGGCAAATTTATAAGCCGAAGATCAGACTTTTATTTTCCAGATAGGGTTTTATCGGTATTTTATGACTCGATTTTGGCAAATTATGTGGCATCTTTAGATTTTTCCTACTTCCTTTCAAATATGTCATCTTCGATTCTTTTGTCAGTGATTTGTAAGGCCTTGACTGGATCTGAAGTTGCAAATTGATATTTTTCCGGGGAAAAGGTGTGGAATTAATTTTCGCACAAACGGTTTAAGCTAATATGGTGCTGAAATGTCGTTGACGAATGTTCGATTTTGGCAAACTGGAAGACGACAGTAATTGTTCTTGTATTTCCCGTAATTCCATCACTTCTCATACAAAGCTTTGTAATTTCGTACGCCATATATGTTTGAAAAAGATTGGGAAAAGCCACTGTTGCCATGCGGGCTCAAATATCAAAGGGTGAAAACTCTGTGGGTACATTTATCCCTGAACATTTCAATGTATTGCGTTGCTTACGCTGCAGCAAACCATATTTCAATCTCCTGATTTGTGTGGATGTAGGTTCTGTTTAAATTAATTTCGATATGCCTCAACTGTTAAACAAAATTTTCCTTTTTTCAAAAATGATCTACAAGTATTAAAGTCACAGTGACTGGATCCAAGCAAACTTGTCAAGCTTCAACTTCAAACAATTCGTGAAAGGCGTCATTTCCATATACTAGTTCGCTGTAGATCTGATCTTTGGAGCAGGTCTTTGAGGTTTAATCTCACAATCGTACTCTATTATGTACAAAGTTGGACCAAAGTTGGTCGGTAGGACATTCAGAGGTTCTGTAACCTCGTACAAAATGATTTCAACAGACATTTGCACTCATTGAAACCTTGAAATGGTCACGATTACTAACTCTAGCCATCCCACGAGTACAATCTTAATATTTCAACCATGAGGAAGAATCTTCTGCTTTTCTGGGTACTTTCGATCTTTGTCACAACCCCACACAGCACAATGATCGCCACAAGGCATATTTGCAATATTATTTGAATTGCTGAGTTTGCTGACGCTTCCCTTTTTGTTTGTTGATAGCGTCCATGCTGGATAAGAAAAGCAGAGACCTTCGAAAAGAAATATCTTTGAAGAACGATTAAACTTATTTCCCTTTTCAGAAACACACGGGTTGTCAAATGCAACGTTGCCACGCCATTAACCTCCAAGAAAGAAAATGGTCCGAACACTCCCATCCCTGAGGTTGTCCTGGTTTTTAACGTCATATGTACATGTATCAAATCAGATCACTATACGTAAACAGCACATCTCAGGGTTGCCGGTTCGAGTCCGGTTCGAGCTTAAATTATTGGACTTGTTTTCTAGCCATTGACGAAAACATTTTTTTCTTCTGCTTTATTATTTCAACCAATTTGATGGGTTCATCTACGAAGAAGTAGTCTTGAATCTTGAGTATAGGCCCCTCACGAAAAGTCAACGTCAAGGAATCTTGAGTATAGGCCCCTTAAAAAGTCAAAGTGAACCGCTTTATGTGGTTCGTTTGTTCAAACAACATGATGTTTTACGGACTGTTCGCAATGGTTTTTTTTTTTACAAAATACCATTAAAATGGAGTACTAATAGAAAGAACGGGGTAAAATGAGCGCACCGTCGGCTTCCTGGGAGAATACTCTCTAGAGAGTAAAGGAACTTCCGACGTTAAATAGGGTGTACCTATACCTTTACCAAAGATGGGTCTTAAAAGTTCTGAAAAAAGTCACGGATGATTCTTTTTTAGCCAAATGCGAAAAAAAATAGTGCAGGTCATACGCAATCTCCCCGGAAAGAAAAAAAGATCATACAAGCTACACACAAGTTGTGATCTTTCTTCTCGTCACGTATATTTACAAAATTTCTAAAAATACTTAGAAGTTAAAAAACGTCTATGTACAACTATTTACACCGAAAATTTTATTTAAAAAAACAAAAATTCTGAATGTGATGTAATTGGCGTGATCCGATGTCCAGGGGTTCGAAAACGACGACAACGCGGAGGCATCCTTCCGTTGCTAGCTTTGGCGATTCCTGATTTGATTGCAGCATTGAAAGCAGCAGCGTTAGGAGATGTGGGGGCTGCGGCGGGTTACGGCGTCAGAAAAGGGCTGGATGCTGCCACCCGACGGCGACGTCGTCTTTAAGTATAAAGGGAACCTGTCCAAAAACCAGGGATCGTCTCATCGTGTCTTGGCGTATTGGACATTAACTCCCGTTTCTTCGGAGTATCTTGAAAACAGCAGATCATCAGACACGTCGCAAACGATTGCAAGCGGTTAATGCCGATCATCCAGTGCTTTCAGTAAGTTTTTGAGTAACAGGCTGTATTGGAAAAGTAGACGTCTAGGCAAACGACCTAGACACTCAGAAATGCCTTTTCCAGCATTTTCTAAAAGTCAAGGAAAACGAGGCATAAAACGGTGCATATAGAACAGATATTGTGTGTTTATTACCTATATTATCATTTAGATTAGCTGGAAGGTTCAAGGAAAAGTAAGGCTTTACTGTGGTGTAAACAACTGCACAACCTACAGTACTGTACTTGTATTGAGCACGTTTTCGGCGATGTGCTTTTGACATAAGCAAAAAAAAAAAAAAATGTCTAAAAACTCTTTTTTGTTCACATACCTAATCACGGGAAGCACATCATTAATAAAGACTCAAAATCACTCTTGACAGTTGCAAATTATTTTTTTCTCACTGTTAAAATCAACAAATTTAATTGGGGAAGAGGGACATAAAGTCACGCCATATCTATTCTATTCATAACCACTGCCTTCCAAATCACTGCTTTCAGACTCTGATTCCGAGATGATTTAATCCTGATCTATGGGCGGAAGCTTTAAATAGGCCACTGCTTCCTCGACCTCTTTTTCAATAATGTCATCCACGTTCTTGACTAGGTTGACTGCTGTCTCCCATGCCCTCATAATGTCCTCTCTCTGGGTATCCACTTGCACAGAGGCATCTGCTGTTGTTGGCAGCTGTGTTGGCTGTTGATCTCCATCTGGTCTAGCTGAGATTTTCGCCAAGTTTCTGCACGGTTTTGCGAGACACTGCTTCGTCATCTCTTGAATAAGAGGTTGGCATTCACTTGTACATGGTCCATTGATGGAAATGTGCATCAAAGCTTCTAGCATATCACTCTTGATACTGGAACGGAGACGGGTCTTTAGCCTTTTAATGCAAGACGCTCCTCGCTCAGGCCAGGCATTGCTAACTGGGAGTGAAAGGCATATCTCACCCAGCTCCAAAAGGCAAGGACAGAGCTGTATACTCTATTGCTGGAGCAATGGATGCTAAACCAACTTCCCCTTGTTGGAAAGTTTTGCTCAGGTGGCCAAGTATAGGGAGTACTTCTACATGCTTGTGCCAAGAAACTTCAAGTTGCTTTTTGCTGTAGTAGATTAGTAGCAGTTGTATCTCCATCTTCTTTGAAAACTCGAAGTGTTTGGAGCAATGGTTCATAATCTTCCTAAACTCCTTCTATTGCTTTTTCCGTCGATAACCACCCACTTTTGCATGCCTTCTGGAATTTTTTTCCTAGCTTTTTCTTGCCTCTGTTGCTAACAATAAACTGTTTGACAGCCAAGACAGCTTTTGCATAAGCATGACGTTTCTTAGCAGAGTTGTCAAAGAAAGACCACACCTGGAGGAGAACTTTCTCTACTTGCTTGATGTAGGAAATCGTGTCATTGGCATCGCTACATGCCAGTGCCAAACGATGGAAATGCAGTGCACATTTATTAAGGTCTTGTTACCAGCTCGCAATCCGGAAGCCACTTCATTTCTTTTTCCTGTCATTACTGAAGCTCAATCAGAGGAAAATCTTGCAAGCTTCCTTTGATCGATCCCTGCATCTTTTACTTGTGCAATGAGAACATCTGATATTGTTTTAGCATTTGCTGAGCTTGAATTCTCCAACAGACTGCTTGAGGCAAGGAATGCAGTCTTTGCTTTGCCAGTTTCGGGATGGAGAAACTTCACAAATGTTACTAGCTGCTCTTTGTTAGAAACATCACATACTTCATCTGTCAGGAGTCCAAGGCACTTGGCTCTTGATATATCATCTGTGGTTTCAAAACGCTGCCAATGAGAAGAAACAGTTCGCTGATTGAACCAATCTTCAAGCCCTAGTTGCGGAAGAACTGACAGAAGACTGGTGAACTTCTTGTTTGGGATCTCCTCCTTGGCAATCCAGTACATAGCAAGCAAGGTTTTATAGTAGACTTCATCTCTAGTATCTTGAATTATTCTCACTTCTTCTTCAAAGGTCGAGACTCTGCTGAGAAGCTCTGCTGTAACAGCAGCTGCATGTTGTTGAGAATTTGCATGTTCTTCAACTGCTTTTCGTTTAAACCTAACGGCTGGTTCAAGGCTGTTCTTCTTGCTTTTGTTTTGGTAATTCGAAGTGCAATGCTTTCTGCACAATAAACAGAACATTCCCTGCCCCTCTTGGTATATAAGCCAGTTCACACCGGTACTACTGGAGTAGGTAAGGTTATCATCCATTACCCAGGGATGTTGAAAACGATCGACATACTCCTTATTCAAACGACTGACCTCCTGGGAAGAGAGGGTGTTACATCTTCGATTTTGCACTTGTCGTAACTGTGTCTACTAGCACGTGTGTCAGCCGAATCACTGAATGATGTTGTCAAAAACTTTAACTGCTGTTCTGCAGTCCAAAGTTGAGAGGACTTGTCCTTACTTGGGTTCCTGTTCCTTTGCTTATTTGGATCTTTACTTTGTTGAGCTTGTGTGGAACAAGCAATTAGTGTACCTTGGACAGTTTCGGCTTCTACATCAATATAATCCGAGTTAGCAGGTGGGTCCCCTGTAGAACTTGATTTTTGCACTGTGAAGATTTATAAGAATGTAAGGGAACTGATACAATTGTAACTCTCCGTCATTCGGATTGGAAAAAAATACAAAAAAAGAAAAATTAGCTCAGTTCTAGTGGAACACAAATGTAATCATGAAGACTACAAGTCATAGCGTAAAAGTAAAATCATTCAAGAGAGTTTGAGAGCCTTCTGATTTCTTTTCATATTGCATTTTTATGCCTTTTATTTCACGGACTTTTATGAAAGTGGAGTGATGAGACTTATGGATAACGAGCCCTGTCAACGTTTTGCAAATGAGCGGAAAATCATGGACAGTGGTTCGCTGCTTAAACACGTAATATATCAGTCATAAACACTTTATACCATAAAATACTAGCAAAAAATAAAATACTATACGTGATTTAGAACCGCAACAATTTCACCGAAACGATCTGTAAAAGATTTGAGGAAAAAGAGCGGCTCGTTTTCACCACTTAGCATTCTATTTATAACCACCGTGCATATTGTTATTATAAAACAACATGGCACGACGTTTCGACGTTTCCAGAACGTCATTATCAAGTAAAAATGAAGTATTAAAATGGAGTATATATATAAAGTGATTCTTGATTTCTCTAAAGAAATTTCGCAAACATCCTGTCCTTGAAGATGATATACTGGTCTCGTATGACGTAACGTCATTGTTCACAAATGTCCCAGTTCAGGAAATAATCAACGTCCTTGTCGATAAAGCCTTCACCGATAATTGGTTCAATTCAACGTATGATCTCAACTTACGGAAGGATCAGCTCACTCAACTTCTCGGAATGGCCTCCACGGATCAACTTTTCCAGTTTGATGGTCAACTTTACGAACAGTGCAAAGGAGTTGCTATGGGGTCTCCCCTTGGTCCTTTGTTGGCGAACGTGTTTATGTGTCATCTGGAAGAAAGACTATCTGACAATGATTTAATTCCTCCTTTTTACAGGCGGTACTTTGACGATACGCTTGCAATAATGCCTGGACTCCATGTAGCTGAAAGTTTCCTCGATGCACTCAATGGTCTCCACCCTAGTATTCATTTCACTATGGAACTTTCCAAAACGACTCAATTCCTTTTATTGGAATGTTGATAACAAAGAACGGCAACAAGTTGGAGACCCAGGTCTATCGTAAACCTACGAATACGGGCCTTTTACTTCATTTTCAAAGTCACACCGATTTGCGCTACAAGAAGTGTCTTATCAAAACAATGGTTCATCGTGCAAAGGAATTGTCCCATGATGGGTGAGAGTGTGACTGTGGTGATGGAAGCGACGAGCCTATCCGTCAAGAGGAAAGCTCGCAAGAACTGAGGTGCCCGCCCAACCGAAACAGATAAATTACAACGCCCACCCAGTTGGCTGGATTTTTACACCAAACTCCGACGGCGTCTCGATGGGCAGGACTTCTAAACACAGTCAGAAAAAGCACAAGACCCGAAGGCAGGCCCTGTCTCCCAAGACCCGGCGATGACGACGCCAGAGAGGGGGCACATTTGATCTGCAAAAGATGTTGGAGAAAACAGGCATCTAATTTCATTGGGCAGGGTACCAGTACAAGGGACCGGGGACGCATTTGCAAAAAAAAACTCAAGTGTGGCGATCCGGACATCAATCGGCTGGACGAGATTGCCAAACAACATGACATCGATTATTCCCAGCCCAAGAATTTACAAGAAAAATGAAAAGCGGATGCGAAAATGGTGAAGGTGATCAGCAATCTCCGCGGCAAGAAAACCTGGACCGAGGCCATCGTCAAGAGAATCATGCAAGCCAAACAAAAACTCAAATTGTAAATGACTTAAATGGCTGACTCACGTTGGTGTTACAAATATTAAAAAAACAAAGTTCTGGACTTCCATGTGTCTGGTCTTCATTTACCGAAATGTTCTTCCGCAACGCAACGTATTTAACTCCAAACCTCTCTTTCTGACCTTTAGGAGGCATCGGTCCACTAAGGTTGTGACAGGACACATTCCTTGGGGGGTACCCCCATCCCTACGGAGAAACTATAAATTTTGGGCATTCCCCCCACCCAGCCCCCCATCCCTATGGAGGAACTATACATTCTGGGCATGCCCCTCATCGCATCATCGGGTCTGAAGACCTTTGACGTCAGGCCATAAATACCCATGATCTCTGACGAATGAGCACTTTTTTGTTCACGTGCTGGAAGAGGTCACCCAATGTCTGTACTTTTTTGATCAGGTGTTCTCTCGAACCTTATAAAAGACAGCGCATCGCACCTTTCAGTTCATTTGCTTGTCATGGCTTCTCCAAGTGCACGACCTTGTGGATTGTCTTTACAGAAGCAACGTGCTTTGCTGAGAGAAGAAGAGCTTCAGCATGTGGCGGATTGAACCAACAACAAGGACGTTTGGATTCACAGCTGCAAAACATAAACAATGTTCTAGCTCAAGGATTACGTGGTGCCATAGAAACCTTGTTGGACGATGCTACTATCCACGAACGTGATCGCGTGTTTCTTTGTTTTCAATGATGAAATGGTACATGAAATGAATAATATGAACTGCGGATATGAAATCAAGTGGAACTATGATCTTCACAGTTACGAACGCAATTTTTACAATTGCGTAGAGAAGCCTGAAAAATTCAGGACTTCAACGGGGTTTGAACCCATGACCTCGCGATTCCGGAATCACTATTCCGGAATCACGGGACCATTAGAACCCACAAATGACCAGCTCCCAACGTCAGTGGCTTCATAGCTCAGTTGGCTAGAGCGTCGCACCGGAATCGCGAGGTCACGGGTTCAAACCCCATTGGAGTCCTGAATTTTTCAGGCTTCTCTACGCAATCGTAAAAGTTTCGTTCGTAACTACGAAGATCATAGCTTCACTTGATTCTTTGTTTTCATTTGCCACGATACGACAGCTCCTTTTCTCGAGGATTAAGACTCAGTAGGTGGCATTAGGAACCGGACACGGTGACGGCTCTTTTGGACGACCTGGCTCAAAAACTGAATTCAGGAGAAGAATACGACCCCGATGAACCTTTTGAACTGGAATTCGTCCATGTCCAGGCAGGGCCTCAAGGAAGTGGTAAACAAAAGAACAAATGACCCGGGCACGATTCGTCCATTCAATTTCCGTTGAGCAAAAAAACCATCGTCAAGATACCGCGGGACGACTTGGGACTCTATTGTGTGCGTGCTATCGTCACTGCTAGTGGTCTACACCTGACCAGTTCCAACCACAATGAAAGACGAAAGTGGACCAGAAAATGTCAACGGTGTCGCAACGAGGCCGCCATGGCTCTCCTGGAGGAAACCAGACTCCATCCGGGTTCCATGGGTCTCCAGGAACTAGCGACTTTGGCTGAAGCACCCAGTCTTCGTGATTACCGTATTGTGGTGGTGGACCTGAATCGACAATACACGTGCTTTGCTTTTGGGAAGGGTGCTACCTTGTTAGCCATTCTCCACGAGGACAAACATTACAACATATTGACTTCGTTGCCGGGATTTTTTTCGTACCAGTTACTTTTGTGGACGTTGCCTCAAACCGTATAATCAACAAGGTCGTCACCAATGTTCTGACGGGAAAGGCGTTCACTGCCCTGGTTGCCAAAAGAACGTGTGCGACGATTACATAGAGGCGTACTTAGGCAAACGTCCTGCCCACATCCCCTGTCGTCATTGTCGTCGCCAATTTTATGGGTATGCATGCTTTCAACTTCACCAGACCAAGACCCTCAGAGGAAAAGCGTGTGGTCCCAAACAGTCGTTGGTGTGCAAACCGTGGCACAAATGTGCGAACTGTCGAAAACTGCTTCGTTCGATGAATGAACAAGACAAACATTAGTAGCGGGTACACTGAATGTGCGTCGTGCCACGAAACGGCGGATTTGAACCAACATCAATGCTTCGTGCAAGTCCCCGCCGAACCTGAGGAGCTTGAAGACCGAGCATGCATCGTTTAAATCAACAAGCAGACCTGACTGTGCCAATACTCTTACGGAAGGCAGGGAAGTGGAGGACATTATCTACCACCCACCGCTACTGGTCTTTTGGGACACAGAGGCCATGCAAGATACGGGCGTGCATGTGCCTAATTTGGTGGTGGGTATGATGGCAGAGGATGCCTCCCCTCAAATCTTTCATGGTGAGAATTGCATTGAAAAATTTCTGCAATGGCTGGAAGAACTCACAGAGCAGGACACATGCTACACCACAGCTCTCGCCCACAATTTCAAGCGCTATAACTCTTAATTGTGGTGAAGTGTTTGATCGAGCACAATCAAAAGTTTAAGCTCATGCGTATGGGGGGGTAAGCTGCTGGAGCTCACCCACAAGGGTAGGTACATTCACGTCATCGACTCCATGTCGTTCTTCACCATGGCTCTGGCCTCGTTTACCAAAACTTTTGGCATGGATCCCAGCATTTTCAAGAATGGGTATTTCCCACACCTGTTTAACACCCCTGCGAACGCTGACTATGTGGGTCTCATGCAAACGAGAGAGAGGTACACCCCCAAAGCCATGTCTACGGCAGGCAAGGCTGAGTTTGAACGATGGCATACTGCTGAAGCGACAAACGAGGCACAGTTTGACATGCAAAGGGATGTCGTGGACTATTGTCTTTCGCTTTCGTGCGATCGATTTTTTGTTCGTGGCTTCATGCACAATTGATTTGGGCAGATTCCCGAGTTAAAATGTTCCTGAATGTTGTCATAGATGGATTGAGGTAGTTGTTCAGCCGAGGCCATGCTGTCAAGTCTACTGAGGTAAGATTCACTGTTCGTTCCGTTTTGTATGTAATCTCAAACCAATATAAGCTAGCGCAGCCCATTACATGTAAATGTTTTTTAAAAAATTAATGTATTTTACCTTCCTTCTTGTCCTCAGAAACCTTACAAGAAATGCCAGCGTTATTAACGCCTTCTTCTTCTTTACCAGTTCCCATATTTTAACTACTAGTTACAATTAGCAACGTGAATGGAGGATTTACTAAGTCGCCATGGAGTGAAATCGGAGGGTACTGTAGTAATCTTTAGGTAATTGATGAATGTGCAAGCTATTGTTATTTCCTATTTTTCTGAGCCTTTTAAATTCGCTGGTTTTTCGGGAAAAATTAACTATTTTTGTGCTCGTGGCTTGAGAAAAATGTAGCAAGCTTGTGCTTCATGTTGATTTTAGTGTCCTTGTCTGAGGAAGTGTTCCAGGGGCCAAAAGTGGTGGTCAACCGATTTGGCTGAAACTTGGCACCGAAGTTGGGTATAATGATATATTTCAAAAGCCACTTTGGCTCACTTCTTTGAGTTTTAGTTTTGGAGTTACAGGGGGGTCTCATTTTTTGCCCTTTGAGCACCAAAAATCCAGCCTTCCAGGGACCATTTTGAAAGTGTGATAAGACCCCACTGGTAAATTGTGCTGCCAAATGAATTTGACCATGAACTCTACTATAATAGAGCTTTCAGTTCATGCATGTAACTTTGTCCTCAAGGTTTTTCACAGAGAGGAGCCTGGGGCTAGTTTTTGGCCAAAATTGATGTTAAAATTATAACCCAAAATAGCCATTTTTCAAAATTTCACTATATTCACCTGCCTTCTTGCATAACTTCCAAACCTATACCACTCTTTACTTTGGTCATCCAGTTATCAAAATCAGTTGAGAAAAATTGGCTTATTACGGTTTATTGAATTTTTGAAACAAACACTTCATGCCTCTCTAAGGCGATGCAAAATAGAATTTAGAGCCTAATTCAGGCCATGAACAAACCAAATTGTTGACAAGAAGCCTTTATTCTGTATTTGGTAAGTGAAAATGAATTGTCAAAGCCAAATCAGTTTCGTATTTAGAAATAACACCGGTCCTTACCTTAAAATTGATCTAAAACGGGCCTCTGATTAGCGCAACAAACACATAATTTAGCAAATCAAAGGTGAATTTATTCTTTGAAAACCCAGTTACCACCAGAGACCACAAATGACGATGTTCTGATGTACATAAAACAATCTTTTTACAAGATGCTTAAATTTTTCTTTCATCTATAGTCAGTTTCACGTCATATTTCCAAGCATTACTCCAAGCATGGAAAGTCTCCATATTTTGTCAGTCCCATTTTTTATATTTCTACCAGATAAATTTAGCTTATCAGAAGGTTCGTTAACATGTAATCTTCGTCTGACCTTGTAATAGCCTGAATTATAGTTGTTTTAAATACCCATCAGCAAAGGAGCTTGACCATACATACGTAGATTACACAGACATATACGAGCTTCAGTGAGCAGTATCGAGGTGAACTGTGATTTTCCGAGTCCTTTAGAGCTGAAAAAATAAAATCATCCATCCACGGTTAGGAGAGCTGGATAACAAAAAGCTTGTTTTGCTTTTATAAAGAAAATTACCCAAACTAAGCCTTGCATTGAGATGATGCACTTGTTACTACATCAAGCTAGCTGGCCCGCCATTTTAGACTTGAAGAGTGTGGGGACTGGACCGAGTTCCCCTCCAATCCTTCTCCCTTTTCGCGGGAATGGTTTCTGTTTTTCATCAGGTGTGTTCAAAATTCTAGAAAGTGGTCTGTTTCAGGATAATTTTCGATGGCACTTTATTCCTTTGAAGGAGTAAACGACCAGTGCAGTGTCACGTCATGGGCTGGGAAAGAAACAGGAATGCTTTCTTTGTTGTCTTGCGATAGTGACATGACTGCATTTTAAAGCACAAGTAGAAGAGTTCAGGTGTGTCCGGGGAAGAAGAGGAAGAACTGGTGATGCCAAAGCTACAGGTGCTTCAAAAGATCAGTTAGGGATCATATACGCTCACAAATGATTTTTAACGCAGTTTTCGAGACTCTTTTTGCTTGAAGAAAGACAATGATATATAATTTACGATGTTGTCGACTCAAATTGTTTGTTCACATACTTGATTGATTCCTATGTTAATTTCCTGGGTCCTTACGAAGAGCATTAAAGATTCAACAAACTCATCGCAGCAATATCTTTATATATATATATATATAATATATATATATATATATATATATATATATATATATATATCTGTCCTTGTGTGGGCTCATTTCCATCAGTAGGGCTAAATAATGAAACATTTTTTCTACAAATATACACAAATCTTCCGTGCTCTTCCAGAACGATTCAGAGTCAGTTCCCATTCAAGTACGACATATGTGTGCTCATTGCCTATGCATTATTCCAAGCAAATCCAATAATATCAACTAATGATGAAATGGTATATGAAATGAATCATATATGAACTGTGGATAGGAAATCAAGTGAAGCTATGATCTTCGCAGTTATGAGAGCAATTTTTGCATTTGGGTAGAGAAGCCTGAAAAATTCAGGACTTCAACTAATTCGGTCGATTTTGCGACGACGTTTTAGTGACATTTTCTCCCTGAAAATGTCAATTTCGTCGAAAAACTTATATGCAGCATGTTTGCAAATATCTTTGACGAAAAGGGTAAATAATGGAAACCGGTAACTGAATTGTGCATTGCATGATAAGCGTGTGCATGTGACAAGCTTAATGTAAACAAGCAGCTCGAGCAGGCAAAAAAACAGCCTTCAAGTTATTATTATCGTACTCGTTTTTTTTTTTTTTTGGACAAATCTGATGAATGTTTAGTGCTCTTCCTAAGGACCCAGGATATTAACATGCGAATCAATCAACTATGTGAACAAACAATTTGAGACGACAATATCGTAATTTACATATCGTCGTCTCTAAATCTCTCTTCCGTCAGAAGAGTCCCCTATATCACGATAAATGTCATTTGTGATCCATAACTGATACTTTGAAGCACCTTTAGCTTAGGAATCAACAGTTCTTCCTCTTCTACTCATGACACACCTGAAATCTTCTACTCGTGCTTTAATCATGCAGTCATGTCACTATCGCAAGACAACAAAGGAAGCATTCCTGTTTCTTGCACAGCCCATGACGTGACACTGCACTGGTCATTTACCCCTTCAAAGGAATAAAGTGCCATCGAAAATTATCCTGAAACAGATCACTTTCTAGAATTTCGAACACACCTGATGAAAAACAGAAAACATTCTCGCGAAAAGGGAGAAGGATTGGACGGGAACTCGGTCCAGTCCCCCACACTCTTCAAGTCTAAAATGGCGGGCCAGCTAGCTTGATGTAGTAACAAGTGCATCATCTCAATGCAAGGCTTTTTTTGGTTATTTTCTTTTTTAAAGCAAAACAAGCTTTTTGATATCCAGCTCTCCTAACCGTGGATGGCTGGTTTCATTTTTTCATGTCTAATGGACTCGGAAAATCACAGTTCACCACGATACTGGTACTGCTCACTGAAGCTCGTATATGTCTGTGTAATCTACGTATGTATGGTCATGCTCCTTTGCTGATGGGTATTTAAAACAACTATTCAGGCTATTACAAGGTCAGACGAAGATCATATGTTGACGAACCTTTTGATAAGCTAAATTTAAAAAGGTAAAAATAAAAAAAAATGGGCCTGACAAAATTAAATATGGAGAATTTCCATGCTTGGAGTAATGCTTGGAAATATGTCGTGAAACTGACGACTATAAATCAAAGAAAAATTTAAGCATCTTGTAAAAAGATTGTTACATGTACATGAGAACATCATCATTTGTGTTCTTTGGTGGTTACTAGGTTTTCAAAGAATAAAATCACCTTTGATTTGCTAAATTATGTGTTTGTTGCGCTAATCAGAGGCCCGTTTTAGATCAATTTTAAGGTAAGAATCGGTGTTATTTCTAAACAACGAAACTGATTTGGCTTTGACAATTCATTTTCACTTACCAAATACAGAATAAGGGCTTCTTGTCAACAATTTGGTTTGTTTATGGCCGAATTAGGCTCAAATTCCATTTTGCATCGCCTTAGAGGGGCATGAAGTGTTTGATCCAGAAATTCAATAAACCATAAAAAGCCAAATTTTTCTCAACTGATTTTGATAACTGGGTGACTAAAGTAAACAGTGGTTTAGGTTTGGACGTTATGCAAGAAGGCAGGTGAATATAGTGAAATTTTGAAGAATGGCTATTTTGGCCAAAATCTAGCCCCAGGCTCCTCTCTGTGAAATACCTTGAGGACAAAGTTACATACACGAACTGAAAGCTCTATTATAGTAGAGTTCATGGTCAAATTCATTTGGCAGCACAATTTACCAGTGGCGTGTTATCACACTTTCAAAATGGCCCCTGGAAGGCTGGATTTTTGGTGCTCAAAGGGCAAAAAATGAGACCCCCCCCCCTGTAACTCCCAGTCTAATTCTCAGAGAAGGGAGCCAGTGTGGCGTTGGAAATAGCGCGTTATACACAACTAATGTGCCAATTTTCAGCCAAATCGGTTGAACACAACTTTTTGCCCCTGGAACACTTTCTCAGACAATGACACTTAAAAGCAATAGTTTTGAACCGCTCAATGATGACTTCAATTAGGCATTTACATTACTTAACCTATTCTCGTGCAAATGCTGCAATTTTGTTCCTACTTTTAGGTAATGAAAAAACCCGATTTTCTCATTTTCTGACCATTTTACTCACTTCACACCCGGTAAATAGCAATTTGTTTAAATTATATATTATTTGGAGGGGAAACCTCTGCAACATGGCCCACTGAAACACCGTAGGGAAGATATTGTTTACCTATTGTCATTAATGTGCCAACCAGGGGCTCACTGGCTGTTGAAACAAACGGTCTTTAGTTCCTGTGGTTTGCACATCAATGCTTGTCAACAGATATCTTCCCTATTATCTATATGTAGATGAACTTCAAACTCACATTAGCTCTGAACTACCAAGATTTATTAACTTTAAATTTAATGAAAACTAAATATCTTATCTTCAATCCTTATCACAAAGTAAATTTCAACTTACTTTCTTCATTAACTTTAGCTGGTCAATGCCTTGAGCAAGTTTCAATCTTAAGATACTTGGGTATGATATCTATATTGGCCATCACCTTTCCTGGCATGATCATATTCATTATATTTGTAACAAAGTTAATAATTACCAACATCATCATTATGGTTAAGCAATGTCAGTAAACATTGTTTAATCAGTATCTATTATTCGGTTATTTAGCCTGTTTCTGTATGACTGCATATTGTGGGGTATTAATTATGAAAACCCATTGCCACAGCTTATAAAATTGCAAAATAAAGTTATTGAAATCATCAATGATTTTTCCCTACCCCACATTGTTTCCTTAGGTCTATTGAAATTTCACAATATTGCTAAAATGTACATATTTATTTATGCATAATTGTCTTTGTGGTTATAAGCCATGTAATTTTTTTCCATATTACTGGTTTCGGAGCAACGTAATCATTCAACTCTGGATGCATCTTTACAGCATTTATTTCTTCATACTATAACCAATATATGTATAAGAAAATTATGCCTATCCATTATTGGAAAATACTTTTGGAATGACATTCGTCTTAAAAATCGAAACAGCACATCTAAAATCCCATTTTGAAAAAGCAATTTTTGAACACTATTTTGCACAGTACTGATTTCCTTACTTGCTGGTATGTACTCCAGTATTGCTTGTTTAGAAACTGAATGGGATATTCTGTTCTGTAGATTGAGTACGAAAAACGTTCAGCATATAATCTTATTATTCTTTGTCTGAGATAGTTGTGAATATATTCACATTATGGATTACATACACAAATGTTTTACCTGTTTTTGTCATTTTGAAATGATTTTAATAAAGCTTTTCAAGCAATATTCACTAGTAAAATGACTTTCAAAAATCAATTTGTACTTTCTTGAAAATTCTTTTAAATAAGATGACAAAGTTTGAATACGCTTCCTTTAATGTTGTAATAACAACAGTATATAAATTATTAAAGTACAACCCTTATAAATTTTTTAAATGGAAAGAGGTAAAGTGCATGATGGTAATTATTATAATTCTTTTTCAAAGTTAGTTAACAACTTGAACACATTCACAACTAATTGTTTAGGGAATTTTTTGGGTGGGGGGGAAGGGGGGCGAAGAGAGGGGCACTTTGTAAGCTTTAATACCCAAACAAATTGAATAATTTATTTACAATCAGAGTCTTTTTTTTTTTTTAGTACAGTTGACTATATGCTTATATTGTGTATTTTTAAACACAATATTATTACTGTCTTTTTCTAGGACAGTCAAATTATACAGGAATAAAATGAATCTGATTCATTAACAGATAATAAATCTACCATCCTGCACCTCATCTTAATAAAAAATTCGTAACACCACATAAAATAGTGTTCACGGTTTTTGGTACCTACTAATATTTACAACTGACATCAACTTCATAATTAAACCCTGGGTAGTTGAGAGCTGTGTTCATTTTTTCGGTTAATATCACTTGAAATAAATAACTCTTTTTGCCTTTACTTTACATGCATTGGGGTAAAAAATATTCCTGCCACTAAAATTATTCTTTTGGCTTTTACAGTAAAAAGTGATCTATACCAAACTTTTGTTAGGTGCAATTCATTTATCTTACACCAAAAATTCTTGGAAAGCAGCACCTAACGACAATATCCGTGGTTTATTTAGGGTAATTTATCCTAAAATGTTCACTAACCAATCAAGGGCTCATGCTACCAAGAGCAAACACAGGCTGTGTGTGATTTGCTGTATTTCAAAGAAAAGTGACTTCATTTTAAGCTTTAACACTTAAACTCAAAGAAAAATTTAAAGTCATTCTTTCAATGACATAACATTTTCTCACACATCTTTATATTCAGTTAAGGTTTCTTGTTGTAGCATGAGTCATGACTGTGATTTCTGCCTACTGAAACTGGGACCATGGATTCATTCGTTACAATTACAGTCAATCTATGTCACCTATGACCAATATTTCTGAGACTGAAATGATCATTCGAAGTCCTATTTGTAACTTCTGGCATTTGATGGTCTGAGTCTTTAAAATTTCTGGAAATCTTTCCAAAAAAAGTATCAGCTGAAAAAAAAAGGCAAAGCACATACATGTAGGAAACAACTGATTGTTTTCAAATACTGTATGCTGTGATGTAATGTAAAAGATTTCATAGCTTTATTTCAGCAATAAACTAGGGAAGTTTCAATGAAAATTCTTAAATCTCACTGGCGATGATCACAACTGACATGTAATTTTTAAAACCCTGTTAAAACTTAAAAAATACTGCTCACATGTGAGGAAGATTGACTATAAATTGACTTTAACCTTTCCAAATGTAAGTTAGTTCCCCCTTTTTGATGAGCCACCCCTCAGTCAGGTCTTATTCTTCATGAACAGGGACAGATGTTATGGACATATCCATGGGACATCCAAAGTGGACACAGAATTAACTGATGAGGTTGGGAAGATACGCAGAAGATTTTTGATGCACTTCTGGCATTCCACTGGTAAGTCATGTGTTGAAAGCTCCTCACCATAATCCCACACCATAAGTGCTGCAAGGTGCATTAGAGGTGGCACCTGTCCAGTGTCTCTACGCCATCCAATTGTTGTAGGCCTGAATGACCTCTGTTCTTCTAAATTTATAGTTCCTTTTGTCGAAGCTTTCCACTGAAGTTCAAGCTTACGACCTTCAGCTTTAAGAGACTGGATTGTCAGTGATGTGTCTTTGTTCAGTTTCTTTTCCTCCCACGCGTGGGGCACTGACTGCACTACCTTTTCTGATTTTGTTGAGCTTTTTTCTTGCCTCTGGGAGAAGCTCTGTGTTCAGTAGTTGCCCATAGTCATTCATTCTCTGTTCATGTGTCTGCCTTGCTGTCTCAGTGGTCCTACCATTAGTTTTACCACTGTGAATAGTGTTCTCGACAAATGTTACAGAGGCCTGTTTTGATAGTTCTGACAGGTTGTCATGAAGATAAAGTTGGGATAGATTAAACTGTCTTTCAGCAATGACATTGTTCACAGGAATGCTAAAAATGTGCTTGGCATAACAATTCAAAAGGTTGGGGTGTGGTGTCTTTGTTAATAAGACAGCTTTCAGGTGATGTTGCCATTGCTTTAATCTCAGTTAGAAGTTGAGGTTTCTGCCGCTGCCAAATATTGGCCCATTTAACCAGCCCATTTCTGTCCTTAGACACCAATCTCTGAAGATCTTGTCTATAAACTTTTACATTGTTTTCAGATGCATTTCCTTGATTGCTTTCAGTGGATACAAATTGTATGTCAAGGACCTTCAAAACAGATGACCAGAATGCACTTTGGAATCTTTCAGGATCCCATTCAAAACAGCTTGGGAAAGGATAACCACTCGGCACCATGTTTTTTAATTGCTTTCAGGGCTTCTTGCAACATGGGCCTCTGCACTTCCTGGTAAAAGTGTTTAATAGCGGCTGGATCTTTCAAAGATAATTGCACTTGCTCTTCTGTTAAAGGAAAATACAGTGATGGACACAGTAACATTTGACTGAGTGTTTCATTGTGCTTGAGAACAGTTGCAGGCCATAGTCGTGCCAGATATCCACTGGAAAAACCAAGTTCCTCGTCACTTGCTTGTGATGAATTAAGAGATGGGATAATGAACTTGATATTCAATGTAAGGAGAAATATAGACTCGGAAAAATATCCGAGTCCCAGATGGGATTTGAACCCACGACCCTCCGTGATCTAGTCGGATGCTCTAACCACTGAGCTACTGGAGACTCTATGGTGAGCAAGGGTCAATTTGTGGGTCTGGACTGGAACCGCATCGCGCGGCTACACAGCCAAGTATTGACTAGCATATTTGAAACTCACTAACAGCATCGCGCTGTCACATTAATGCATATCAAGATGCAGCCAACCAACCTCCAAAGTGAGTGTGTTAACGATGAAACAACAACAATGATATTGAATGTAAGGAGAAATATAGACTCGGAAAAATATCCGAGTCCGAGATGGGATTTGAACCCACGACCCTCCGTGATCTAGTCAGATGCTCTAACCACTGAGCTACTGGACACTCTATGGTGGGCAAGGGTCAATTTGTGGGTCTGGACTGGAACCGCATCGCGTGGCTACACAGCCAAGCCAAGTATTGACTAGCATATTTGAAACTCACTAACAGCATCGCGCTGTCACATTAATGCATATCAAGATGCAGCCAACCAACCTCCAAAGTGAGTGTGTTAAAGATGAAACAACAACAATGATATTGAATGTAAGGAGAAATATAGACTCGGAAAAATATCCGAGTCCCAGATGGGATTTGAACCCACGACCCTCCGTGATCTAGTCGGATGCTCTAACCACTGAGCTACTGGAGACTCTATGGTGAGCAAGGGTCAATTTGTGGGTCTGGACTGGAACCGCATCGCGCGGCTACACAGCCAAGTATTGACTAGCATATTTGAAACTCACTAACAGCATCGCGCTGTCACATTAATGCATATCAAGATGCAGCCAACCAACCTCCAAAGTGAGTGTGTTAACGATGAAACAACAACAATGATATTGAATGTAAGGAGAAATATAGACTCGGAAAAATATCCGAGTCCCAGATGGGATTTGAACCCACGACCCTCCGTGATCTAGTCGGATGCTCTAACCACTGAGCTACTGGAGACTCTATGGTGAGCAAGGGTCAATTTGTGGGTCTGGACTGGAACCGCATCGCGCGGCTACACAGCCAAGTATTGACTAGCATATTTGAAACTCACTAACAGCATCGCGCTGTCACATTAATGCATATCAAGATGCAGCCAACCAACCTCCAAAGTGAGTGTGTTAACGATGAAACAACAACAATGATATTGAATGTAAGGAGAAATATAGACTCGGAAAAATATCCGAGTCCCAGATGGGATTTGAACCCACGACCCTCCGTGATCTAGTCGATAATGAACTTGTCAAGAAGTTCAAATAAGAATTTAATTTGCACTTGGATCATTGGGCAGGAGCTCAGCTTGATGACATTTTGCCAGACTGATGAGTGGTTATCTGACTTTGGCATCCTTTCTAGTATACGCTCTGCAAGCTGAAGACAGGCTTTTCCATACTTTAAATACCATTGTAGCATCTCATGGTAATATGTCCACCTTTTGTCAATAAAGGACTGTGGAAGGGGTGGCTCTTTACTTAAAATTCCCAGTGAAACATACATTGCCTTGTACTGACTTGGGCGTTCAATTGGTGGAACCAGGATATCTTGTGTAATAATTGCAATATGTGGTTGTTGTTCATATCACCCTTTGCCCCAAACCCAGCCTGGCACATTCTTCGCAACATTATATGAAGTATGTGTGGGTAACAGCCCACAAAAAACATTTCCCTGCCAAACAGTTTGGAGTTGTTTGCAATCAATCCATTTGATTTACCCTTTTGGGTAGAGGCATTGTCCCCAACTAACCCTGAGACATTTGATATACCAAATGTGTCATGAACAATGTGGAAATCGACATCTGACTGGTGTTTTCCTGACCCACTAGCTACAATGCTGTTAGCAAGAACATAAGCCCTTGGCTTGTTAGTTTCATGGCACCATGTGTGCACCCCCACAATGTGCCTTTCCTCCCCTCCTTTGTTAGAGTCATCACTCCAAACATGAAAATCATATTTGCTGTTTGCAAATCTTTTACACAGAATTAATTTGTCTGCCTCCCCTAAAAGAACATTCCAATCTGACAAAGTAGTTGGGGAAACAATCAGATTTTTTGGGGGACTACAATTAAACAAAATACTGAAAATTAAATGTAATGCAATTGGTGCCTTTTGGTTAGATAAAAGACATACATGTTGTAAATATCTGACGCAAGCCATGAACATTACACTCCTATGATTTGCTCCATTTTTGCCATGGGCAAATGTATCCACAAGAGAATAACTGTTTAAAACATCTCCTTTTTGTTTGAGTTGGTTTTTCAGTTTTGTTGCAACAGATTTTGCCCCCCTTAGTTTTTTTATTGTGTCGTTTTTCTTCAAGGATGTGTTCTTCAACAATTTGTCTTGTTCAAATCACTGTTCCTTCTTCGCAGAAATACTGAAAACAAGGGAAAAAGTCACACAAAAATTTTATTGACTTGTGGCTTTCATTATTTCATTAAATTCACGTTTTGAAAAGCGTGAGCCTTAAACTCTCTTTTCTACATTTAGATGTGGCTACTTTATTCACTGATGTTTTCTTTCAACCTTGTGAAAGTTATTCGTCACTGTCGAGAACATTGGTTTTTTTTTATCAATTGGAAAGGTATTTACACAGTTCTCTAAGTAAAGGTTTTGTCCTCTTGAACTCAAAATAAGCTTAAATTTATAACTCGAGAAAGGTAAGAAAAGTCTAAAAATTTAAATCTAGATCGCATTCGACATGAGAAGGACTCCTCCGCGGTCCGCACAAAATCATCTACTGTGCCATGTGAAAATATTTTTCACGTTTTTTTCCTCCGAGTAATGTTTCTTTGCGTTAACAGAATTTCTGTGTTGGCATATATCGAAAATGCTTTGTTTCTTTCAGCTCTGCTACATTATTTAGTGTCCAAAATAAAAGCAAAGTCTGGATGCACAATTCGCGAATTAACACAGGATTAATATAAACAGCTGCGAAATTCGCTGGAAATTATAACAAGACCTTTTACAGCGGTCAATTATTAAAACATAGTTTTAAGGCGTTTGTTTCAGTCTCTCTAAAGTAAAACTTTCTTTTACCCCATTTTAAGGAGATCACGCTAACGTTTTTCACCCCGCTAGCTACCCGCAAAAATGTACAAAGGATTTTCACTAGCTCCGTGCCTTTTCGTCGTGAAATTATTTTTAAAAATATTCAACGTTGTTTCACTCAAATGTCGATGAATGTCCGTTCTGTGGTCCAGTTGAACTTAACTTTCAACCTCAAGCTTATAAAGCCTTAAAAGGTATTATAACTGTACTGAATGAACAGGCCCGATGCAGGTCAGTTGTTTCACGCCAAAATTTGCGTCTGTTTACATTTTCCTTGTTGGGAAGCCCACTCAAAGCAGCCGTAATAATAAGTATGCCAATTCCAAACAAAAAAAGACTTGAGTTATACATTTACCCATGTTTTCCTTAACCAATGCTTACCTATACTTTTTCGAAGCGTTTGGATTGTCCCTTTGAGTCCTGCATTTTCTGATGTTAGTCGTTTACATTCACAAGAGAGTTTGTCGATCCTCGCAAGCCCGCTTGCAAACTTGAGAAAAACACTTTCCGGAGTTGTTGCCGCTGAATCCTGACCACCAACACTACAACTGTTTTCGTCTGGTTTCTCTTCTGATTTTAGTTTCTTCGCCGGCTGATATTTACTAGAAAACTGCCCGCCGATAAATTTTCTTCGCCCCATTGGCTGACAATTTTTTCGCAAACAATTAACGAAAGCAGCCCGCGTTTCCAGGAAACAGCAGTCTTTCCAGGAAAGTACTCTGCGCATGTCATAAAATTTTGGCGGTTAAGGACATTGGGGGAGGGATCCTCTTGCGCGAGGGGTAAAATTCCCTGCAGAGATCCCCGGATTGTGGACACCGCGAACAGCGCACGGACAAATGGAATCCATGACCCAGATGTACCTCTAAATATTGATATGAGGAAATCCATTCGCCATGGCAAAAAAACCGTCCAAGACCCAAACATCATGGAAGCGAGATTCAGAAAGAGAGTTATAATCCAAGAAGACTCTCTGCTTAAGATCATAGGAAACATAACGGATGATGGCACGATGGTATTCTTTGCCGTTGCAGAGAGTGGCCCTGTTTCGAAAGGTCCAAATGCCATAAAGAATGGATTTTGTCAAATGGCGCGCGAGCCGAGCCCTCTTAGCACTAAGAGAGGGCCAGCGGAAGAAAAAAACCGTTAAAAGGTTTGCAACAAACTGCCTACCAAGCAACAGGGAGAGAACTGGCACAAAGTGTAGCCAGACTCTTTTGACCCTTAGGCAATTTAAAAAGCAATGGTCAATGGTCTCTCGTCGCGGACAAGAGGCACAGCGACCAGATGAAATACAACCCCAATTGAAAAGGGAATCACGCACCTTGACGCCGCGGAGGATAATAAGCCAAAAGACATCGTTCTTATAGTTCTCAGTGAAGGGGTCCCGGACGAGAGACCAATGACCATGGAGGGAGAACCCTGGCCCAATGACTTGGGACCATTGACGCGGCAAGATTGGCGGGGATGAGTTGATTGAAAGTAGCTTTTGATACAAGGTTTTACAAACTAGAGCACTGTCTCCCACCCTGGATAGAGTATCAAGACAGGCCTCGTAAAAGGGAGTAGGAGAAGGAGAACTTGGAAAGGGGTTATCCAGTAAGGAAGACAATTCGGAACGAAGGGAGAACAAGCGACAAACCAAAAAGTATTTACATATAAAAAAATTAGAGTAATCACAGGAA
Source organism: Montipora capricornis (assembly GCF_036669925.1). NCBI lineage: Eukaryota > Metazoa > Cnidaria > Anthozoa > Scleractinia > Acroporidae > Montipora > Montipora capricornis. Next base: position 11,093,709 of record NC_090889.1, read on the forward strand.
TTAAGCACGGAGGCTATCGCCGCCAGTCTCAAAGCCTGGCCTTTAACACGAGATTAGCAAGATTGACGCCCCCAAACTTCAATTTCCAATAGCAAGTATTGTGACTAACGCTCTCCATTTTTGAGCCCCATAGGAATGGCCAGATCGAGGCATTAACCCGCGCAATGACCCAGTTTGGGAGAGTAAGAACTCTAGCAAGGTAAAGCAGCTTCAATCGGCGTCAAAATTGTTGAGACACTCTCATCCTTTAGAGTCGATTGCAAGCTCGGCGGCGCAAATGGCCCCCTCCCCCGCACCCCCGGGACAATGTTGTGTTTTTCTGTTTTCTACGAGCCTTGTTGACAGCGGTACAACATTGATTAGGGTGGGGGAGGGAGGGGTATCCCCGAAACGTACTTTCTGGACAAGTTTTCTTTGCAAACAATGAATGTGTCGTTGCCAGTGTGCTCTGTTAGCAACTGTCTCAACTAATTTTGTCGCCGATTGTCTGTTTCAGAAAACTTCCTTTATACCCTTTATACAGGCACCTATAATCCAGTCTGTCCGTCAATATGACCACATGAGTGAAAGACTTTTTACAGGTCTAAAAAATTGCGGATAGTTTATTATTCTCGTTTTCGAGTGTGAAAAATGCGTTGTCCTGTGCGAAGCGAAGATTGTGACGTAAGTGCAAAGGACCTGTTCACTTTTGCCTTCTTTAATACGCTATTTGTGAGTAGCGTTAAAGCATGGATTTGTTAAAGGGTTATGCCTCTAACTCCAATTCATCAGAAGAAGCCGATTTTGTTGGTCGAAGTGGTGTCGCAGATGAACGCGAAACAGACATGGTGGCTGTTACAGCCGGGGAACACATTTACTTTCCACGCTCAAATTGCTATGTCGGTGCAAAAAGACTTTCCACCTTGTCGCAGATGCTTTGCAGAGCTGGTTTTGGTGGGAAATGAATGTTTTTGGGAGTAAAAAAACAATATTTTGTCATTTACCACGAGTAACCACGAGTAACCACAAGATTATTACAAAAAGATAATGTAATTATTCTATTTGTTATTTTTGTTTACTCGTGGTTACTGGTGGCCACTCCTCCGCGGAGTTCCTAAAATGAGAGTACAGCACTTTTTGCTGCTCTTTTGTTGTCCTAGAAGTTATAAATTGTCTTTGCTCTTTATATTTCCCTCTTTTTTATGGATCATATCCCTTTTAACAAGTTGAAATTGAATTATGTATGGTAAATTTCATAAGTGAATGCTAAACGTCACGCAATGTTCCGAAAGTATCACTTTATTTCAAGGTATGTCAAATCCAAAACAATGCACAAATCGTCTTGAAATTGTCATTATTTAGTACGATGTCCTTTCTCTCAATACTAAGCGTTTGTGTTCTGAACTTAACCTCGCTGCGCGTTCGACATCCACATTTTGGCCGTTGTAATTGACGTTCTCGGTAGTGATTACTTGCGTTAAAATTTCTTTTTTTTTAGAAGGCGGTATATCAAAGCCCGTGAGATATCACTTCCCCTGACAATATCATTCACTTTCCGCCCTTCGCAAATAGATGGCAAGCGTATACATGCCCTTATGGCAAGCGTATACATGCCCTTACCTCGTTAGAAATGTTCTGTGTGAAAACTATGTTCGACACTGAAATGTCTGCAATCATACCAGTGACTGCTACATCACCGTAATAAAGAAAAAGGTGATTTAATATATGTTCTGATTCCTATATGACATGAAAACGCATAAACGCTATTGAAATGTGTATATTTCATATATTAATGCAAAAAAACGCTTATCAGAAGTCGTCATTACACTTCATACAAAGTTTTTTCATAGAGACAATCGGCGTCAAAATTGTTGAGACACTCTTATCCTTTAGAGTCGATTGCAAGCTCGGCGGCGCAAATGGCCCCCTCCCCCGCACCCCCGGGACAATGTTGTGTTTTTCTGTTTTCTACGAGCCTTGTTGACAGCGGTACAACATTGATTAGGGTGGGGGAGGGAGGGGTATCCCCGAAACGTACTTTCTGGACAAGTTTTCTTTGCAAACAATGAATGTGTCGTTGCCAGTGTGCTCTGTTAGCAACTGTCTCAACTAATTTTGTCGCCGATTGTTGCTCAAACCAAGTGTATTGATAATTAGGGCCTTACCGGGAAGGGATAGGGATCTCGACTTCCAGAGATTGAGGGATTTCTCCAGTTTCTCAAGTTTAGGCTGCCAATTAAAGTGCTCTGTAGGGATGGTGCCAAACACTACCCCCAAGATTTTCATTTTCTTAACCCAGGTGAGGCCCAAAGGCTCATCAGAACGAAACCTCCAGGCCCCCAAACACATTGCATGCTTCAGTTTTGAGGCGATTTAGTTTGGCACCGGTGCCCCTTTAATAGATATTAACACAGTTGAAAGGGTTAGTCAAGGATCGAAGGTCCTTGAGTACAGTCGTAGTGTCATAGGCATACAAGCGAACACGTGCATGCCGCCCTCTGGCACCAGGGAGGAGGAACCCCTCAACCTCTGGACAACGGCGAATGAGGGACGCTAATACCTCAAAACAAAGGACGTAAAGTGAGGGAGACAAAGGGTGCCCCTGACGCACCCCACGCGCCAGAGAAATCCTTTGAGATAGCCAACCGTTTAAGGTAATTTGCATAAAGGCACCATAGTAAAAGTTTGAGATCCATCGGCAAACCTCGGGTCCAAAACCATAAACCTGGAGAAGATGCAAGAGAAAGGAACGGTTGACACGGTCAAAGGCTTTCTCCTGGTCAAGGCTGACTAAGATTGCGGATTCATCCGTCCGTTGAATGTAGTCCAAAACATCACGCAAAAGATTAACGTTAGAAAAAATACTTCGGCCAGGAACGGAGCAAGTCTGATCAGGGTGGACAATATATTCAAGAACCTTGGAAAGACGAGAAGTGATTGCTTTAGAAAAAATCTTATAATCCACATTCAAAAGAGAGATGGGCCGCCAGTTGTTTAAGTGCTTAATATCACCACGTTTCTTAAAAATAAGCTGGGTGACGCTACCTTTCATCGAGCCGCAAAGCTCGCCATCGGAGAAACACTGGTTAGAAACACGGAGTAAAAGGGGACCCAAAGTCTCCCAAAAATGAAGATAAAATTCAACTGATAGTCCGTCAGATCCCGGTGACTTCCCGGTATTAAGACTCTTAACAGAGTTGGTTAATTCGTCAAGCGACAAGGATCCCTCGCACGAAGCACGTTGAGGGGGAGAAAGGGACTTTTCAACGGATTCTAAACAACGCTGTTTAAAAAACGCGTCAATAGGCTCATCAGTGAAAAGATTTGAATAGAAGCGCACATGCGCACGTTCAATTTCTTCACGCGTGAACACCTCTACATCATCAGAATTAAGAATAGAAGAAACGATATTACGCTCAAAGCGTTCACGTTCAAGCTTAAAGAAAAATCGCGTGGGCCTTTCTCCTTCCTCAAGCCACTGAACTCTAGAACGGATTTTAGAACCGTCTAACTTTTCCAAGGTAAGAGCCTTAAGCTTACTTTCGAGCTCGGAAATTTCAGGACTAACTGAAGGATTACCAGAAGTAAGCTGACGTTTTAGCTTAATAATCCGGTTAACTAAAAGAACACGTTCGTGCGAGAGATCCCTGCTCTTTTCCCTGGCAAAGAAAATGATCTCAGAGCGGATAGAGTTTTTAAAAAAGTCCCACCAAACTTTAACCGAAGGAAAGTGTTGCAAGCAATTGGCTAAATGATTGATACAATTCGAAATATAGTCGCAAAACACATCATCATTCAAAAGTGAATTATTAAACTTCCAAATGCCAGGACCACGGAGGTTATTCCCAGTGGGCTGGAAGGAAAGACAAACAAAATCATGGTCGGAAAAAACACAAGGGTTGATTTCACAAGAAACAACAGAGGGCATGAAGTTCTTAGAAACAAAAAATTTATCTAAACGCGAACCAATTGAAAAATCCGAATTAAACCATGTGCACTGGCACACTCTCGGATGTAGCTTGCGCCAGACATCAATTAAAGAAAAGGCTGAACGCAAATCAGTAAGGCACTTAGCAGGCACAAAGTTGCCGCCAAATTTATCAAGGTTGTGATCGTAACAATTATAATCACCAGCAATTATTAAGACATCAGAAGATAAAAAGTATTCATGCAAACTTCTGAAAAACACTTTCTTTTCGGCCAAGTTGGTGGGAGCATAAATGTTAATTAAATTAATCATTAGGTCATCAAGTTTCAACAATAGACTTTTCCAGCGACTAACGTTGCCGGAAAAAGATTCAGAAAGGCAAGTAAGGACACCACCTTGTTTGCCTACAGCAGGTGAACAAAAACAGGGTCCTCGCCAGGCACAAGGGAAACCGCGGGAACCCTCAGGATCAGTAATCTGCGTTTCCTGAAAACGGAAAACGTCATAAGAGGTACGAAGACTGTATATGCGATAATCTTGGAAACGCTTACTGAAACCACGAGAATTTAAGGAAAGAATTTTGGAAGTCATGATGGGTGAGGGTTCTTAGTCTTTTTACTAGAACTGAACGGCATAGGTGACGTTGATTTACGCGCAGGTGGACCATCTGTGAAGTCTAGCCTGGCAGGCTTGCGTTTCGGTGCAACTCGAAGAGGTTGAGGACGGATAGGAATCTGTGATGGGTGCAGCGGAACTGTAGGGCCAGGATCCTCAGGAATCTCCATCGCAGCAATAGCTTGATCAGAAGCAGCAATAGCTTGATCAGAAGCAGTAGGACGTTGCGAATCAGCTGCAGCGACAAGCTGTAGATCAGA
>NC_090889.1:11103490-11108490 GCF_036669925.1 Montipora capricornis
CTGGAGATAGTGAGGTCATTTACTCTCACCTTAAAAATGCAGTGTGTGAATGCGGCTTACTTAGTACGCATAACACGAATTTGAAAACTGGACAGCCCACAATTTAAGCAAGTGAGTAAATGACCTCACTTTCTCTTCGATCTGGATTGCTAAAAGCTATACAAAGAAATACAACTGTAACCTTCTTTAACTAAGAAGATATAGGCGATAAGGTCTAGGAGTAAAGGCACATAATGCAGAGTGCGGTAAAGAGGGGCAGAAACTCACTGGGAAAGGCCTCCCGACCTTCTGAGACGATTTCCGAGCTAGTTTTCGCCTTGTTGTTTGACCAGCGTGAAAGCTGTCAAGGCTAGCGAGGTCACGTGTCGAAGGCTCACGTTTCAGTGAATCATGCAATCCAGATGTAGTTGTTATACCTTTCTCTGCTGAGTGATATATTCAGTCTATTGTTATAATTCCTCGGACTCCTACTCCCGCGAAATAAATATTTAAAAAACAAACAAACAAAATCAGGTAGCAAGATCACGTCACAGTTCACGGTGAATTAAACATCCGATTCTCATTTCACGCATAGGCAATTCTCAAAATCAAGGCTCACAGTAATTGACAAAATCACGTTTTACGAGAAAAAGGTTCACGAAATTACCATTACTACCCTTAATGCAATATGAAGGAGCATGGTAACTTAAAGTTGTAATGGCATGTGGACTACATGCAATTACATTTCTTGACCTCTTGGAAATTAAACCAAATGGCAATATGATGTAATCCCTCTTAGTTAAAGGATGCTTCCAGTGACTTTACAGAGTGGCAGTAAGTGTTACTTTATATGCTGCAGCACAGTTATAACTTCATTTGTAAGATCGTAATTAATTAAATGTACCACTGTGTGCATTTCTTGCTGTTGCTCAATCCACGACATTTCATGTAAAGTAGATTGATTTAATTATATTTGTACATGTTACAATTCAGGACCATTTTAATTCATATTACAGTTAAATATTCCAATGGTTACACAGTTTCTTTAAGCACCTTGTGATTTAGCTGACTTACCTATCACGTGAATCCAAATTTTGCAGCTTACATTTCCTGCCCTGTTCTTTGCAATACATCCATATTGGCCAGCATCTTTGAAAGTCACATTTGTGATGACAAGAATGTTGTTATTGGCAACTTGAGTTCCATTTTTAGTCCAGGTCACGTTTGGTTGTGGCTCTCCCCTCTGAATACATTTTAATTCTAATGTAGATTGATACAAAACAGCTAAAGACTCTTTGAGAGCAGCATCCAGCTTAGGAGGAGCTAGAGAAACAGAAAAATATAAACATCACATTTTCTCAATCGTAAAGTGACATGTATGTGTTCAACTTGCACAATTTAAGATGAGATGATGATGACTTAAAAAAACACATTTTAGATAACATAGTTTAGTAGTATTCGAGCTTCGTCCCTCATGCGGCAGCCAGTTTTTCCCTATACCTCATCTAAATTTTATATCATGACATTTTTACGATAAGAAGGACGCTAAAAACTTTGCGTGAACAAGAGCTCCGCGTTGCGGCGCACTCGTTTGCAGAATCGAATTAGGTTGGGGAAAATTTGGCAACCAAAAGTGACGAACTTTATTTTCAAGATCTGCCAGTAGATATATAAATAAAAAGAACTAATATCGCATGATGATCTGGCACACGCAGACAACCTGAACTCCATGTGAGCCAACATGTAAAGGGTCAGAGTCTGTTAAATCCCAACTGCATTATAACAATCTCCGGTCGAAAAGACTGGATAACATTCAAGTCGAGTTTCAGCCTTTTGGAAACAGTACGGCCACCGACTCCGTGCCATTTTATCAAAGTATAGCCTGCGTAGCATCCGTTCCTGTTAGACAGAATAGCTTTGAAACGAAAGTTGGGCAAGAGACTGAGGGAACGCTTGCAAGAAGACCCCCTATTTCTGAAAAACGCCCACCTTTCAATGGTTGACTTGACACACGCTGATTGACGTCTTATTGACATATTAGCCAATAACAGATAATCGTGTTAACACAAGTTGACTTAACTGGTCACCAAAGAACGTATGCCGACCTTTTAAATTCTGGTTCTTAAGTGTGATTTCAGTTTGTCTTGAAAAAGGTATCTTTGATTTCATGATAAATAATTGAGTGCACTGTAGTCTTAACTAAAAGCGTTGTATGATATGAGAGAAATTATGTTTGCCAAAAAATAAATTCTTAAGCAGTGTTCAGTTTACAACTGGGCCCGGTTCTTCGAAAGCCGATTAACTTAATCCAGGATTACTGTAAACTTTTGTTTCATGTTTTTAACTTTTTGGTGAAAGTTTCTTTTGTTTACTTTTGTTTTTCAAGATTGACTTCTTCTAATGTAAAGTTTTGCCAAATATCAGCGTTGAAAAGCATTTAGAAGAAGATAAATAAACTCCTTGGTTAATTTTTAATCTGGGATTAGCGTTAATCGGCTTTTGAACAACCGGGCCCTGGTCTTAAAGACAATTTATTTTCAGGTTTTGGGTTTGCTTAAAACTTGCGTTAAGTATGGCTTACTTCATAGAAATCTTCAACGAAGTGGCCATCGAAAATGGTTTTAAGCATGCCTGGCTACATGTAACGGACGTAATAAAACAAAAAAAAAATAAAATAAAATAAAAGGTAGCGAATGCTACCAACAATTTTTGTGGAGAGGTTAGGCTCAAGGAATGAAGATTACTTATTAACTGCACTATTGCTCCTCGCACCTTAAAATGTTGGAACTGGCATTTGCGCATATTCATGTGGTGTCAATGTCATTTGTGTCCAGTATGACCCTCTATTCTGCATTCTAATCACGACCATTCATCAAATAATATTTATGTCTATTATAAAAACTGTGATGCATTACGTTCCCTCTTACCATCAACAACGATATAAATGCTACCGTTTGCAGCGCCTCCTTCGTTCTTGGCTACACAGGTGTATGTGCCTTCTCCTTCTTCTGTTACGTAGCTTTTAACCAATGTTGCTTTTTCTTCTGTTAACGGAAGTTTATCTTTAAACCAGCTTATTTGGGGCTTTGGCAAACCATCGACGACGGTACAGTTCAAAGTAATATTGTCTCCTTCGAGTGAATTATGGAGTGTTCTTGATAGCTGGACTTTTAGTGGAACTTAAAACAAAAGAGAGAAGGGGCCTGTAAGTTTAATTAATTGCAGTTTATAACCATGATTTTGTCGTGACGACTTTCCAGGAAGAAAGTTGCTTCAAGTAGATAAATGCTTGTCTCCTGTGCACTCACTACTTTGTACCATGAAGAAAGAATGAAGTGAAAATGAATTTGAACACGGTTTGGTTTTAATAACATGCAATGTCCAAACTATGGGTAAGTAATCCTCTCAACAATGCTTGGTCGTTTCTTCTTTGTCATTGCCGTATTCGCATATAGTGTGCGAACAGATTAAACCAGATTTACCCTTAAACAAAAAACCTGTGAGTTTAGTCCGCCAAGCTTTATTACGAGTGCAACATTCATCATTTCCACCTTTACCTACCTATGACAGACACGTTGGTAACTTGGGAATAAACAGTGGTTCTCTCACTTCCTTTGGTTTGTTTTATAGAACATTTGTAAGCTCCCTTATCTTCCCGCCCAACTTTATCGATCTGCAAACTGCCATCTGACAACTGTATGAATATGTCTTTCTCTAAGAGTAGGCTATCGTTTTTCTTCCATTCAAATTGCGGAGGAGGATTTCCTTCTGCAGTACAACGTATTTTGCCAGGTTTGCCATATATAAGTGGTTGTTTTGGTTTTTCGTCTTTAAATCGGGCTAAATAAGAAAAAAAGTGACGGATGAACAATGCCAATGTAATAATATATGATAATGATAATGATAGAGAGAATATATAAAAAAGTTCGTACATTATAACTGCGGCTGTGTAGGTATCAGTGAAAGTGATCATCGCAGTCATGAAACAACTTGGTCAGTTGCAAAAGAAACCTGAAACAATCCAGCCTTAAACAGGACCCAAACCCTGAAAGTCTCATACGTCCACCCTAAAACGTGCATCCACCTATTACGGGTTACGTTAAGAACTTTCAAGTGACCAAAATTTAAAAGGTGCCAAAATGTCTAATTTTGCGGAGATAGTGGAGTAAATCAGGCACAGAGGGTAATGGGAGGGTGTTTTAAATGCTTTTCTAGATGCGATCTTTGTAAGAATTTCTTAATTCAAGATTCTAAGTTTAAAAGCTCTTCCACAATGCTTTTTACTTGGCCTCGTGTAAAAATGCAATTTTACAGTACGTAGGTTCCACTCCCACAGCATTCAAAGTTCGCTTTCGCAATCACAAATCGGCTATTCTCACAAACAAAAAAAACGGGCGAGCTTGCAGTCCATTTTAATTGTATCGAACACGAGATTTCTGAAATTAGTTTTATTATTATTGTTATGGTTGGCAAATCTAGCCTTGAAGTCGGTGTCAGTTAGCCCTACGTAACTCTCATTTCCCTCGCTTGAGGTGACTGTTGCCTGATATACTATACCCTTTGTTACGCATTGGTTGTCAAGGGGGCATTGGTCTTTTTTCCTGCAATTGCATGATCATTCGACATTGGCTACCTCGGGTTGTAGCGTTCGTAGCACGCGCTTATTGTGCTTGTCGATTATGCTTTTGACATTGGGCATGCAACTATATGATAGCTTTAACGTGTTACGGTTAAAAATTGGTCTAAGGGCGTGGCCCTTCGGGAAACATTCGTCTACGATTCGTAAGAACTGTTTTCCTAGGTTGGTCTTGACCTGTGCATCATAAGGCGGGTTAAACCAGGTGATGTTTCTTTTCCTTGCTCTGACAGTCCTTCCTCTGGTCGGTATTGGTTGGAATTTCAATGTATATTGGTATGGTGGTACTGCGTTTTTGAATGCAATTTCTCCTCAACTTGGACTGTGAATCCATTTGTCACATGAGAATAGTTTTCCCATAAAGCACGTAACTTGTAGGCCTAGA
>NC_090889.1:11113490-11118490 GCF_036669925.1 Montipora capricornis
CCCCACCTTCTGCGGTAAAAAACTTCTACTCTTCCACCATACTTAGCTTTCGCCCCACTTAGGCGCACAGGAACTGAAAGAATGACACACCAGTGAAAGCAATGCTTGGTTCTAATTGTTCTCCACGTTTCTTTTTTGCAACAAACCATTGTTTTCTGTTCATTGTCCATTCCTCAATATCTCCAGATTATCTCAGTTTGACTAAAACTTCAAACACGATAGGCGATGCTAAAATCCTTAATTTAATAATGTAACAAGGATAATGTTTTAAGAGGAAGCCCACTCATTGAGACTGTTCCAGTTGGGATTCCATTTCTTAACAAAACAGGGTGAAATATAATAATTTAGCGCTTTCAGAATCATCATTTACAAAGAAGGTGACGTGTGGTCTAGAAATTTGGGCGCTGAACTTAAATAAGTCCTGCTCTGCAGCAGAGCTAAGTGTGATATTTTTGTCGTTCATCCCAACTGTACCTTAGTGGCCATTCTTCCAATAATTAGTGCCTTGCCTTTTTTACCAGCAGTGAGTTTCCTATATAGCGAGCCACAGGTTATTATAAACTAACAAATAGGGTTTTCAGTTGACTTGCTGTGTTAAAACTATGCGATCTTATATGGATAAGACAGATTTTCTTTTTTCATACTATTGTACCTGAACACTGGATTCGCTTGTTAATGAGCCCACAACTTTGAGTGATTGATGAACAGGAATGAGAAGTGGTGTTCACCAAGCTTGTATTTCCTCTTTTCCAATTGCTGGTAAAATTGTCATTACTGTAGTTATAGCCATTTCCAATGTGCGGTACAAAGCGCTTTCCAGCTGTTCTTCTCGTGAATTTGCATGAGTCCAGTAGACGGACTGCCCTCTGTTTGAAAACGTACTGGAAATTCTAATAAAGGAAATCGCGCGGTTAGTGTTAACTTGCGATTCCGCAATTGTTAGCTGGGTTATAATTGACTAATATTACATGTATTTATGTTGACCCCTGTAAATAAATGGAGATATGGTGACAACTGCGTGTATCTTTTTTTTGGCAGGCAGCGTTAACTGGCCATCTATTTCTTATAACCAATAGGACAAGTGCAAACGGTATGAGGATCGCCAAGTTTTCTCCTTCAGATCAATGGAGAAATCAAATGTGTCAAATGCCAGAATGCTGGACAGTTCAACAGAATTTTTTTGGACGAAAGCTTGCAAAAAAAAAAAAAAGGCGATAAGGGGAGAATGAACATTCTGTAAATGACAAAAGAACAAGCTGACGAGTAAGAGGGTGTTCACTGTTATTTGAGGAGCTGCTTAGCATGCAATTCAAACTCAAACAGCGTTGATTTTGGTAATATACCTTGCTGACAACTTGACGTGTTTGTGCATCCTCTCATAACTGTAGTAGATCCTTTGCATGGTTTCCCACCAAATTGTGGGTTTGGATTCACACATTCCCTTGCCCGCATCTGCATGCCATTCAAGTCCCTTGTATAAAGACTACAGTTACCCCAATCACTCCAGTCACCATCAGATAAATTTAAGAAACATTTGTTAGCACAGGGTAAGTGATGTCTTTCTTAAAAAAAGACATAGAATATCATATAAACTGTTGTTCTTCGGCCATAAAAGCTCTACTAGAAATAAAACGAAAATCGCGACTTGACGTTTCGTCTGCTACAACATACATTTTCGAAAGTTACCATCATGATTTTGCAAATTTTAGTAGGCCTGGGACCAAGACCACAAAAATCAAACTTAGCAAAAATCTGACAGGAGTTATATATTAATAAAATTACAGTTTATAGTTACTGAAGTTAGCATTAAGAGAAGGTTAAGGTCCTTAATAAGCAATGTTTCTTTAATATTACAGTGGTAATCAGTTTTTGCACCTACATTGCCTAGCAACGTAAACGCTATGTTACTGAAAGATTTCTGGCTGGCTGGTTGACTAGTTGGCAGACTTGTGTGGTACACAATTTATGATGTCAGAGTCAGAGTAACTCGTGTGACACTGCTTGTCGAGGAAATATTTCAAGACGTAATGCTTTTTCTTTTAATTTCTCGGCGCGTTCTGTTGGAATGGATCTGAAATTGTTGGGTTGCCGGAGTATAATTTTATTTTGCAAATAAAGGTTTCAGGATATTACCCGACAAGGAGCATGGAGCGCTTTCCATGTTTTCAGTAAAAACAATCTATTTCCATCTCCATCATGAGCGCCGACAGCCATCTAACACTTTCGTCGAGGTGAGTACACAAGCTTTAGGTTAAAACTTCTTAATAAAATTTTCAATTGTTTATAAGCGTTTCTTTATAATTTGATGTCTGTCGCCTCTAAAATACCGTTAATGTTGCCTTTCTTGTGTACCAATGGCAGTGATGTATATTCAATCCTTTATTCACACTATCCAAAGCATTTACACAAAATTTATGTTATAAATAATATAATTGGTTGGATTTGAGATTAAACATCGCTTTCGGCCTAATTAAGCCTAAAAAGTTATTGCTTCTAATCTCAGTCTTAATCTGAATCCTAATCTTAATCTCAATGAATTAGGAGCAATAACCTTTTAGGCCAAATTAGGCCTAAAACGATATCTAATCTGAAATCCAGTCTTAGCCTGTTAGTATTCAATGTATAGTGGGGTCATATATGGTGTTTTCAGTGTTTCGTTTCACTGTTTCGGTGTTTCATGGTTTAGCAATGCCCACATACATGATCTGTTTGGAATCGACAAAGCATCTTCGCATTCTGGAAAATATGACGTTGCTGTACGTTAACACGTTTTACAAAAACTTATCTGGAATTCGACCTTGTTGCTGTTTCCCAAAATCTTGTTGCCGTTTCTCTCGAGCCTCTCGTCGGTCGTTTTACTCTAATGGAATACAACGCTGTACAAACCGGCACCGTGGAAGTACGTTTTTGTGACGTCACCTTAACTGGTCATTGGTCATCACCATCAGGCTATCGAGCTCTTAAGTTTGTTTTTAAAGTCAGTTCGATGAAAGGATCGGTATTTTGCGTGATAGTACGGTGAAAAATATTATTGATACTGCTCGCTTTTTGTGACTTTGTTTTCCTGTAACGGGTTTTTAATACTTAAACCACGTTCGTAACGAATAGCGGTACAAGGGAGTCATTTAGAAACCCGCACACAAAAATGCTCTGTGAACGGGTCGCTATCTAATAGCTGCTCATAGACATGCAGCGTACCACAAGGGACCATCCTCGGTCCGCACCTCACATATGCGGGCAGAAATCTTGACAATGTTCAGTTTTGTCTGAATGAAGACCTAGCAAACGTTTTCAACTGGCTACAAGCGAACAAACTCACATTGAACATGACCAAAACCAAATTCATGCTAATAGGGTCGAGGCAGAGACTGAATACTCTCACAGCTTCACCAAAAATTAGAATGAACAATACTCAAGTGAGCCAGGTTACAGCTACAAAATCGCTTGGTGTAATAATAGACGCTAAACTCGATTGTAATAATCACATCGAAAAATTAACGAAAAAGATCGCCTCTGGTATCGGGGCCCTAAAGCGAATTAGGCACCTGATCCCAGCATCAACCTTACATCTCATTTACGAAGCTTTAGTAAAACCTCACTTTGATTACTGTGACATTGTTTTGGGTAACTGTGGGAAAACGCTACGAGACAAAATGCAGAAATTGCAGAATAGAGCAGCCCGTGTGTTGACATTCTCTAACTATGATACTGATGCAACTAAGCTACTCGAGTTTTCAGGGTGGAAAAATCTTGCACGCCAGCAAGAAATTCATAAAGCCACCATGATGTTTAGATGGCTGCACGGGCTAGCTCCAGAGTATCTGTATTCAAAGTTTACGTGGCGTGACTCTGCTTATGACCTCAGGGACTCTGAAAATAAGCTCAATGTTCCATTGCCGCGCACTAACTGTTACCGAAAAAGCTTTAGCTACATTGGCGCCACATTATGGAACAGTTTACCATGCGATATAAGGAACACAGAGTCTCTGGGGGTATTTAAACGTAAGATCAATGATATTCTTTAAGTCTAACGCACGGCATTCACGGAAAACAGCTTTCAGTGTTATAGTATGCAGTTTGAATTTTAAATATTTTAGCGTATGTGATATGTATTTTTATGCGCTGATGAATTGATCGTGTTTAAATAATGATTATCTTTATCATTATCATTATCATTTTGAGTGGAGTAGTGTGCAGTTTGCTGAATCGAGCTGACAAAGCTTCGAGCGCCCTCTCCCTCATGGTAAAAAAACAAAAACAAAACAACGATGGGTATCCAGGAGAAGCAGACAATTGGTTATATATGAAGCTTTTGGCAATTAGTAATTTGCACGAAGCGACAGAGGTAAGTCGTATAATTTTCACACAAACTTCGTGTTGACATGTCGCTTGTTCGGCTCGCATTGTTCACTTATATTTCTTTAGTTATTACAGATCAACTCCACTAAATTACAAACAGATAATCACTTAATTGAATAGTTAATCTCTACAGCCACAGAAAAGCCACCTGGTCTTAGGCTTGGCGCACAAGATCTTTCGTAAACAAAATTCAGTTGCCTAGGACTTGCCACTTGCGAGTATTAACCTTCACGAAAACAACGAATTGTTAAATCGGCTAAAGTATTAGGTGTTTCAAAAAGGGATGACCCTTTTCTTTTCAAAAGAACGCGACACGTGATCGAAATTGTATACAAAAGTCATAGCAAAAACTCGTCAAGTCCCATCAAGTTTTTGCTCTCATATTGATTATTAACAGACTAGATGGTGGAACAGAGATCTTTGAAAGAAACAAAGAAGCTCACAACACTTTAAAAAACTTACCTGGTCTTTGTACTTGGAACCCTATCAAAAAAGAATTCAGAAAACTCAACTTTTATTTCAAAAAGGGATGACCTAAAGTGGAATGACCATGTTGAAGAAATTCCTGCAAAAGCCTCACGGAGAATTTATTTGCTTAGGCAACTTAAAGAGCGCTGATATTGACCGCATTTCTCTGATTC
>NC_090889.1:11125990-11140990 GCF_036669925.1 Montipora capricornis
TACATATGCTGAAGCATGGAGGTATTGCTTCAAAGGGACATTGCATTGCATTCCTTCAGGCTGTGCAAGAGCCAGCAACTATTCTCTCACGCCTACCAGCTGAGGTGGATATCATATGTGTGGGAAGACAAGGAAAAGATGATACGCATAAGGACTTCAGGGTTAGAAGACATCAAGTTGAAGAGGCTCTTCGCTGGTTGAAAGACAACAATCCTGCCTATAATGACATTGTCATTGACAGTGCCCGCATACGGAATTTACCGGAAGATGGTGGGTTGCCAAATCTGAGAACGGTTGAGTTTTCTGAAACAGAACACATGGATGACCAAGGCCCAGCTCCACACTTGCTGGTGAAACAGATGGCAGCGATGACTCAACAGTGTCTGGAGTGATTCTTGCTGAGCCAGGGGTGAATGTGCAAGCTGAAGTAGAAGCAGCCTTAAATCGGGTTGTGTCTGAACCGAGGGAAGTTGAGACAGACCAAGCACAACAAGGAGCGGAACGACCAGTGATCCCATGGCCCACCACTGACACAACTCCAGCATCTGAGTTCACCACCCCCTATTTTTTCACAATGGTGTTTCCTTGCTTGTTTCCCTATGGCAAGGGTGATTACCATATGAACCGTCCCATTACATGTCCTGCACTCCATGAGTGAGCAGAGCATTTACTGTGGTACCAGGATGGTAGATTTGCTCGGCATAAAGTGTGGAAGTTTGTTGTTCACAACATGATCTTGAGGAAGTGTGCCCTGGAGCAGAGCAGGTACTTTGTTGATCAGCAACTAGGTGACCCACAGAAAACTGTGGCAGACCTACAAGAGCGACTAGCAAGGGGCAATACATTCACCAACAAGCTTTTGTATTTTGGTGCAAACTTGCGTGGAACAGCTCAGTACTGGCATCAAAGACGCAGAAGCTTCATGCCTTTGTGGAGTTCATGGTCAATGAAAAGCATGGATTGCCTTCATTTTTCAAGACTGGAAGCTGTGCCGAGTTTTACTTTCCCCCACTGAAAAGGCTATTGGAAGAGTACATTTTACAGAGCATGGGGGAAGAAGTTAACCTTGCTGAAGATAGCAATGCCCGGTTCAAAGCTGTTCAAGAGAATACCCATGTAGTGGTGAGCTACGTTGACCTACACATCCAGTCATACCATGAAAAGGTACTGAAGGCAGTGTTTGGCGTCTCTGATTATTGGTATGGCTATGAATTTGCTAAGCCCCGGGGTCAAATTCATTGGCATCAACTCAGCTGGAGAGAGGACGGACAGCCACACCAGCTGTTGCACGAAGCTCGTGAGGATGGATGTGATGAGAATGAGTATGCAGCTAGACTTAGCCATTGGGCAGAGGAAAACTTTGCAATGACAGCATTACACGCAGCTGGCAGTGACAGGGAAGGACAATCAAGAAAAGACCTCTGGCCACCACCTGAGGGTTCGGCTGACCCGATATTAGGTGATAGGGATCCCCTGGTGAAGATGCTCATGGAAATAGCTGCAACACAGGATGGAATGCTGGAAGATCATTTGCTCTTAATCAACCGAGTTGGTCTGCACAGTTGTTCTGATTATTGCTTGAGGACTCCTCGTCACCCAGAGCCAGGATTGCAACCAAGGGAACGAGTATGTCGTATGGAATTTGGAAGCGAGTTACGACCAGGGAAGAAACTGCAGAGTGGCCCAGAAATTGTGGCAGATCATAACAGAGCTTCTCGCCTTGAGATGCCACGTGACCATCCACGTCTGGTTCAGCATTCTCGCTACCAATTACAGTCTTGGAGAGCAAATGGGGATGTAAGCTTGATTCTTTCAATATCACCCCCTGAGAATCCTAGCACTGATGACATGATAGCCATAATTGATTATGTGTGTGGCTATGCTTGTAAGGATAGTGAACCTACTGGTGCAACTGCTGATCTCTTTAAGGACATGGTAAATGCTGTTGACACACACGATGCAGACCAAGTGTCCGGGAAGTCAATGTGCGCTAAAATGCTGATCAGGGCTGTGGGTAGACGAGATATCAGCGGACCTGAGGCCTCATTTGAGTTGAGTGGAAAAGCGCTTTGTAGATGTAGCCGTCCATTCACTTACTTGTCATTGTCAGGGTCAAGTCGACTTGAACGGGATGGTGAGACTGCAACTTGCAGCACCCCTTTGGATAAATACCTTGCATGACCACGGCACGAGCAGTGCTCTTGGTATCATTTTGCTTCCAAAAATGGTAAGGTTCCTGTTGTAAGTGGTGCTACCCATGCAACCTGGCCATTAAATGAAGACTACTGTAGAACAATGCTTCTGTTGCACTGGCCAAACTGGTTCAACATCCAAGTAGTAAAAGGAGATGCTGAATCATGGATCAATCTCTTTACAGATTTTATCTCTACAGCTGAGTGCCCAACATTCATTAAGGCTCAGGTCTCTAAGGCACAGCATTATGCAGAACATCCACAAGAACAGATGTCTCATGAGGACGAGGACAAAGATGCTGCAGTAGCAGAAGAACAGCCAGATTGGGTGGAAGTGTATGCTGGGCAAAACCAGATATTTGAGGGTGTGGAGAGGGATTTGGATTATGATGATGGTGGACAGGAGTATGACTGGAGTAGTACTTGTATTATGGTTCCTAAGGGTGAAGACCCCAAGATGTGGCTTCAAGAAAGGATAAAAGAAGATGAAGAACAGCAAATGGAAACTGAAGACCTTGAATTGCCACAGGTGTCTCTGTCATCCCTAAATGAGAATCAGAGAGCCATAGTTAGTCTGGTGTTGTACACCCTCTACAACTTTGTTGAAAACCGAGAACATTACCATCCTTTGCGACTTGTTGTCTCCGGAACTGCTGGAACCGGAAAGTCATATGTCATCAGTTGCCTTCAGAGGTTGGTGCGGAAAGTGTTTGGGGCCAATGGTGCAATACAGGTGATCACTCCAACGGGGAATGCTGTCTATCTCGTTCAAGGCAGTACAGCTCACAGCTTTTTAGGAATCCCAACAGGGGCAAGGTCTTGCAACGAGTTGACAGTGCCTTCTGGACCTGTGCTTGAAAAAATTCAGAATAAGTGTGAAAATCTGAAAGTTCTGGTTGGAGATGAGCGATCAATGTTTGGCCGCACAACCATGGGCTGGATGGAACACCATACACGTTATGCAATTAACAGAGGAGCCAATGCAGATGAGTTGTGGGGAGGTATTCCTGTAGCGGTGTTCATGGGAGATGATGTTCAACTGCCTCCTGTGTGTGACACCGCTGTGTATATTCAAGATTGTCGCAGTGCACCATCTAATCATGGTCGTTTAGTATGGACAACTTTTGATAGTGCTGTGGAGCTTACTCAGATTGTAAGACAAACTGAATCTGAACAACAGCTCAGAGATGTGTTGATGTCATTGAGATCTTACAGTACGACACCCCTGCAAATTCATTGGCTATAGACGTTTCAGTGGCACAATCTCCGATTAACCCATGGTCCAGAACTCCTAGGAAGGATGGATGAACAAGGGTTGTTTGTGTTTTCAACCCATTGTCTGGAATGGGAGTGCAATAAAACCAAGTTACTTGAGTGTAACAGAAAGCCAAACCACCCAGTGGCAAGGATAAAAGCAGTTGACAATGGCAGGGATGCACAGAAGGCAGACTGTAACAAGGCAGGAGGATTGCTAACATTACTGTATCTTTGCTGTGACAGCAAAGTCATGCTCGTTACAAACTTAAAGGCTGCATGGGGGTTGTACAATGGAGCAGTGGGAACAGTAGTGGACATTGTCTACGCAGATGGTAACAGACCAACAGACGATCCCCCGCCATTACCTGATGTTGTGTACGTGCGTTTTCCAGGATATAAGGGTCCACCTTATATCAATGAAGATTCGACAGTGGTGCCAATTGTGCTGTAAGTCGGTGCACTGACTGCTCATGTCGATGCAAGCGTCTTCAAGTTCCATTGAGATTGGCAGGGGAACAACAATCCACAAGTGCCAAGGGATGACTGTAGGTAATGGGGAAGCATTCAGATATGTTGTGATTCATCCTGGAAAGCACGATTTTGAAGCTAAGAATCCTGGAGCTTTATTTGTGGCATTGTCACGAGCAAAATCAGCGGGTGGAGAAGGCAGAGATCCTGATTTTGCATTTCATGAAGATGTACTGATAAATGATGACAGATTCAAGCCTGTCAACACTCCAACCACCCGGGCAAGAGCAGTGGAGATGGAAAGGCTGCATGTATTAGCAAGTCAGTGTCGTCAGAGGGAACCTTTAGCACCAGCATATAGGGAGGAAACTTTTCTCAGAATGGTTGAGTGGGCTGAGTCGCAAGGTCATCATTAAGCAACTTTTGAAGCAGTCATCCTATTCTAATCAACCTTACATTATGTCACTGAAGGTCTGAATTACCAATCATAGCAATTACAAGGTTAGTTATGCTGCAATTAGTCTGTGTGACTGAAGACCTGAGTGGTCATGCATAACAAATATAACGCAGTTATGCTAAGCAGCCTGAGTGGCCAAGCATAAGACAGTTGTGCTGCAATTAGCCTGACTGGCTGAGGGCCTGTGTGGCCATGCACAACAAAATATGAGGCAGTTATGCTGTAATCAGTCTGTGTGACTGAGGGCCTT
This sequence comes from Montipora capricornis, assembly GCF_036669925.1. Lineage (NCBI taxonomy): Eukaryota > Metazoa > Cnidaria > Anthozoa > Scleractinia > Acroporidae > Montipora > Montipora capricornis. Next base: position 11,130,615 of record NC_090889.1, read on the forward strand.
AGGGTGGTAAAGGAGGGATCCCAGTCACAAATTAGGGGCATGTTTTTTTTTTCAAATCATGATTCAAAAGTTTATTTTTATGGCATTTTTTTTACAAGTAACATATTTTCAGTTGCGAACAGAACACGGTTAATGCAAATTGCTCGAGCTAAGTAGCATTAATTAGTCCTAAATTTCTTAGAAATTGGTCATGTTTCTTTCAGATATCCCTCACATCAATAATTATGTTTGAATCTGGTGAGTTTGGAGATACCTACAAGAGTTAATGATCAGCGAATTTTTTCACGTTTAATTGTAAAATACAGTAAAAATGATTAATTGCACTTCGTTGACAACTTGTAACAGGAGCCTGTTCAAACGATAGCAACATTTTCTGTAAGTTGTGATACGTACGTAAGCTACCATTAGATTCTCAATTTTCAAGAAAATTTAGTCAAGATTCATGATAAACAAAACAATAGGATCATGGATCACGCTAGACTATCAATTCACAGATCACAAGCACATTTCAGCTCTTTTTATTTGTAATGCACCTTTTCTTTTCTCGAATGATGCCTCGTGCAGAACCCCTTTACCACCTTGTTCTGTGGCCATGCATAAGACGTTATGCTGCAATCGGCCTTTGTGGCTGAGGACCTGAGTGGTCATGCATAACAAAAATAAGGCAGTTATGCTGCAATCAGTCTGTGTGACTGAGGGCTTGTGTGGCCATGCATAACAAATTGCTATGCTATATCAGTCTATGTGGCTGATAACCAATTCCCAATGGTTTAGCAAGTGGCCTTCATGGCCATTAGGCCATTCTGGTTTCTGTTTCTGACAAAATACGTCTGCAGATAGCATGTCAGGTGATATGTGATGACTAACATGTTATGTAAGATGATAGAAATTCATGTGAAATAAAGATTGCACCATGATCTCAAGTCGGCATTTGGTTGTAATTACCCATTGTCTTACATGTACATTATTTATGTTAATATGTTAACATGTTAATAAGTAGGTTCCAAAAAAATCCTTTTGAAGTCCATGGTATGGTTATATTTGTTTTTTTTTTCCAATAGAATTCATTTTTGTGCAGTGTCCACCCAGATATATGTCTGGTTGAATTATCTCTTGGGAATTGGCCTCATATTATGTTGCATCTTTGATTTGGGCTCAATTAAAGACAATCACAATTCTTTTAAAAGGTCAAAATAATTTTTGGGATTTATACATTGAGGACAATTTAATGCGTAGAATGTACTCCAAGTAAAAAAGCAAAGTTCTCAAATAAATAGATACCTTTACAATAATTATTGTGACATCTATATATTATGGTTCTCAATTTCAGCAAGTGTGAAGTAAAATTTGAGACCATTCAATAAATTTGTCAATGAAGTCACAAATCGAACAAGAAGTTAAGTTGGAGACATTTAGCCTGGCAACAATGAGTGAAGGTGGTGCCTTCATGAGACCCCCGCCTTCATGAGCGGATAATATGTGGCGAGGTCAGGAAAAAGAGCTTTAAAAATGCCATGGGGGACCAGGAATCCAGTCTCATTTGGATATGTATTTTTCTATTTCATTACCACAGGGCGCTATTGAATTAATGGCGATTAGTGCTTAGGCTTAAGAGTAAATAGTTGTTATTATGCTTAAGATTATTACTATTAATGCAATTGAATATGATTAAGTCTATCATGACATTCATGTCACCTTGTATGTTATCCTCATTTGTGATCTCACAGTCCTGTCATCTCAATAACTTCTTATTAATTATTCAAAATAATGATTGGTCACACAAAATTGTCGTAATTTGGACAGAATGCCACACAACAAAAGACTATGTCATTCAATTGGTGAAAAACAGATGGTTGCCAAATTTACAAAGAATCAGAAGATACATGTATTCATGAATACAGTGAATAAGATATCACTGCACCTAATCTTCAGCGCTAGGCCCTGGGAATACCAACTGGCCCCTGATGTCTTGCTTCGCCCTTGTGTGGCAACAAAATCTTATTATTGCTCAATACTTCCTGAGCTTTTATTTGTTAGAGAATTTGTCACATAGCATTGCCTGCATTCAAACACCAATTATAATCAACCTTTGATGCATGTATACCAGCAACACTTTACATCAAAATGTGACTTGCACTGATAAACAACTTGCATGTGTCCTTGAAGAACATTCCCAGTTGTGGGAATAATAAAAACGCCTAGTTTGTTATTTTCAAAACAGATATGTATTAAAAGAAATAATACATATATATTTATCAAGCTTTTTGATAATTATTGATGATGTTTAGTGGTCACCAATCATTGTATCTATAATTCATGACAAGTATGCATAACAATAAATGTTTAGGTCATACTGTACCCAGTAAAACACATTGAACCTGTCTCAGAAGCGAGAGTAGTATAAAAATACATATATGACATTTTCAACTTGCTAAAGCAAATCAAAAAACAAGTTTGTGTATCTAAACACCCTAGAACTAGAAGAGCATTTGTTTCTCAATGTCTGTACACACTGTTTAGTACAAGTGAAGATGTTCCTGCTCATTTCATTGATAGTCTCCTTTGCAGCTGGGTTGTCAGTCGTGTGTTTGCAGTAATTAAAAGATCATTTCAAGTCTGTACTGTGCACATGTTCTTATTCATTTAAGGGGATAGCTCTTAACTACCAAACTGTTGCTATGGAGCCCTTCAAATAATCACTTCTCAATACCCTTTTACTCTACAGTTACCATTTTCTGTCAAATGTGTTCAGTTAATGAAAAATGATGGGATGGTTCCCATCCGGTGAAAAAACCATGTCTATCTTTTTTCCAGTTTTTCACAGAAATCCACTGCAGAGGACTGGGACTAGTTGCACGTGCACATTCTGATTGAAGTGATGTCAGATTTCCATTCAAAAAGTTATTTCACAGAACCTCCCCTGCAATCTTCTTGCAGGGTTCTTTGCCTAGAAAGTTCCCTTAGCAACCATTGTCTTTCTGTAGTTAGATGTCAGTGCCATCCCCCTTAATGTGTCTCAAAATGAAGCAGGTTACAAGTAATTATTACTTATCTGTTTTGCTCTCATTGGAAGAGACAACTTTATAGGGGTAACAAGCATATGAAATGTTGTCAAGAATTTTAAATGTCTCAAAAATAACGTAACTAAAAACACATTCTAATAAATAAATCTCAACTACAAAATATTAATAATGCAGCATGCATCCATGGAAAGTTCCCTACCATCATATCTTTGGAACCCAAAGTTGTACAGAAACACTGTCTGACTATGTTATTACAACCAAAGAGGTTTTCAAGACTTTTTGAGTGAGAACCACAACATTTTGATATGTTGCGTGACCAGAACAGAACGAAGCCTAAAACTCGAGCAGTGTAAACATCTGGATAAAGGAAACGCTACTGACGGTGAGTGATGGCCAGGGTCCAAAACTCTTCAAATTATTATTTTTTTCAAATTGCGTTATTTTAATGCACACTTGGGGCCTAGGGTGAGTTGTGCTTGCACAATAACAATTTTTGAAGTACACATTTCAAGTGCAAACATTATTTTAAATTACACAATTCAGTCATTCTCAAATGTTTCACTAATACATGTACGGTAGCAAGAAAGAAAAAAAAGGCCATAAATCCATTGGCAACAATGCTTAGTCTGTAGTGTAGAAGGACCCCACTTAATGTGGATTCTCGGATTAAGCTCCGTGAACAGAGTCCACAAACAACGTAAGATCAAGCAAAGAAAGGTTTAAAAAAACCACAAAACAGCGCATGACCAAAAAATATATTTCGCAAAACTCCGAAGAAATCTCTTGAGCTTCTCAATCAGTACACTGAGGTAAACCCGAATTTTCCATAAAACAACATACTTTGCAAAAAGACTAACTCGGGTAACTTTGTTCAGCATACTCGGGTGACTCAGTGTAAGTATTGTCTATAATTAAGAGAATTTTGATGTCAGGCAAAAAGACAGCCAAGTTGGATTCTGTTTGTACGTCGAACTATGACGTTTTCAGTTTTGTTTTTAATAGTGCTTGGTGAATATAAAATGTCTTGATTTTCCAACCTTTGTAAACTCTTCGTTCAGATTTGTTCATTCCAATCATCACAAGCTGAATAAATACCATAACACATGTACCATATTTAAATGTTTGTTGCAAGAATTAGCCCTTTGGCCTTATGAAAACCTTGTAATTTTCGCGACTTTTGTTGCTGTTCTCGACAGGGCGTTCGTACTTTATCCCCCAGGCGTTTGTTGTGATAAAAATGAATGACGTCACGACGCAAATGGCACTTTGTTCCCAGGTTATTATATCCTCATCTTTGTTGCCTTATCCAGGGGGAGAAGGTTCGAGTCTGCAAATTATACTACTACTACTATTGATCCGTATTAAAAGTCAGAATGTCAGCACACCAAGCTTTACAAAATTCTCAGGTATGGTGAGAATGGACCCAATATTAAGCGAAATGCAGCTATTTACAAATGTCAAGATTTACAAAGAAATGTATGGCCATCCGTACGCTGCGTCTGCTTGAACAAAAATTGCGTTCATAACTGCGAGGATCATAGCTTCATTTGAAACATTTGTTTGTAAATTTGGATGTATTTAAATGTCTGTATCTCAATCAAAATTAGCCCGATTAACGCCAAACTGTGTGCTCTTTTTGACTGAGGATAAATTAGTTGCTAATCCCATAATTTACATACTCCTACATAGTCCTCTCCGGTTTGAATTGCAGACGAGATCGCAGCCTGAGCACGAGCTTCCATTGTTTGATTAAGACAACTAAATGGATGGAGCTTTACGATTATCGAAGCTATCATGGTACTGTCAATGATGTAATCGGCCATCACAACAATAACATTATTGAAAGTTGACCTTTTTAAAATGGCTGCTTAGACTTAAATACTGTTGATCAACACTTTTTAAAATGGGTGTTTAATCTTTGGTGAGCACTGTTTGAAACGTTGCTTACATTGTACATATAGACAAACAGTACTCATTTGAAATAGCATTTATAGGGTAGTCCATTTGGATAGTCCATGGACTGGGGGTCAGTGTTTTGTCCAACACCGGAATTTATAGCAGGCTCGCATAGTCAGGTTAACTTTACAGTAGAATTGGCTAGTTTTTATTTCGTTTCCCAGACTAAATGCTGCTGAATTGCTTAATTCCCTTGACAGCAGTACTCATCCGTTATGGATGTAATGATGTCTACTGTCAGGGGCACCCAGAGACGGCTTTCTCTCAAGTGCTTTTAACACTTTTCTAAGTTCTTCAAAGTACTTTTAAAGGGGTTTCGACAAAACACTGACCCCCGGTCAACTGACCCCCTTACTGACCCCCCTACAAAATCAATGGGAAAATGAATACTGCTTACTTAAGCCTCAAAAACCCTTTTTAAACAGCATTGTTCAACAATTTTAAGTCTAAGCACCCATTTTAAAAAGGTTAGCTTACATGAAGTAATCGGCCATCACAACAATAATCGAAAACTAACCTTTTTAAAATTGGTGCTTAGACTTAAATATTGTTTAACAATGCTGTTTAAAAAGGGATGTTGAGGCTTAAGTAAGCAGTATTCATTTTCCCATTGATTTTACACGGGGTCAGTAGGGGGGTCAGTTGACCGGGGGTCAGTGTTTTGTCGAGACCCCTTTTAAATCTTTGTAGGTTAATTATAGGCCACGTTATAAATTTCTTTTCTGTTCTGTGTTATTCTAGGGAAGCTTGAAGGTTTTCAAATTTACAAAGCCATTTTTTGTATAGTTCACGAAAATCTCATTGTATCGTATTGAACCTTTCCAAAGTTCGTGGCTGGTATATTTTGATACTCCTAACACATTTTTATCAATCTCGAAAGAAAGCAAGAAGTGTTAACTTTTTCAGATCATGAAAGTTCTATTTGAAAATTCCCTAAAGAAAATCCTAGATGATTTACGGCCTATCAAACAGATACTTTAGCAAATCGTTCCTTTAGATGCCCCTGTACTGTAGCTTGCAACATGATTTCCACACAGCCTAGCACATTAATTATGCAGACAAGTTACTGGTGGTCCTGGGATGTACATGTCAAAAAATATGGGATTTGCTCCTTCTTACAATCAATCCTTTTATCTTGTTGAGTAAATTTTTTCCCAATTAATCAACACACCCATCAATAAAGATACTTAATAGGGGAACCAAATTAGCCAAACTAATTAAAGTTGCAAGCCATTAAGGACTCTGTAGTATAATTTTTCTTCAGATACAAACAAAAAAAGAAAAATCAAAGGCCAGTAAAAACGAATAGTTTACAATTATTTCGTGAGGTTTCTGTGATATGCAGAATGATCAAGGTAGAGGTTACAGTTATAAACAGGAGATAGAGAAAAAATCATATGAGTTTATACATGCTTGTTCTCTCCATTATTCTGGGTTACTTTTACTTACTTGTGTGAGAATGTTGGAAACTTGACCAACCAGTAAAGTTTGTTACGATAATTGTTTGTAATCTCGCAATGTGATTGCCTAATCATGCAGTGTAATAGCCAATCAGGAAAGCCCATTTTGGAAAATAAACCAATCATATTGTAACAAAGTTATAGACAACGCTTGCTCTCTCTTCGTGTCATGATTTTTGTCACACTCTAAAATAGAGACTTTCTTTGCAGTTGAATATTGTGGTAAAAAACTAATTGAAAGTGGTCCACCATTGTCTCTACTCTTATCGACAATGATGTTTGTCATCACAGTGGTCAAAATTTGTTCTGGACTCACTCAGCTGGGCATCGTAAGTCCACAACATTTTGACCACTGCAATGACTAATATAGTTGTTGGTAAGGGCAGAGACAACGTTGAACCACTTTTGATTTGTTCAGTTTTTTTATATAACACACTTTGTGCTAGTTTTCCTTGTCTGTCAATTGTAATATTAGTTATTTACACTTAATAAGGGAATTACAAGAGTGATTAAAGAATTCACTAAGTCAGAAGTTGCAGACTTTAATGGCACAATATTATGAGCGGAAGGAGATTTACAGTGCAAAACAAGGGAATCACCTTACAAGGCACTCACATTTAATTTCCTGTTTTTGGGACAAAAGGGAGTAAAAATCAAAACTACTTAAGCTCACATGTACCGCATTTCTGACAACCTACTGATAAGATATGAAATATACCAGTATTCACGGCACAAAGGGCTATTGTATTTAATTTTTGGTGTCTTTCTGAAAACACTGTATCCAAACTTGAAAAAATCTGGCCAGTTCTTTGAACTTTCAATTCATTTCTATCGCCTCTTTCACGAACAACAACAATTAGTTTCAGTACACTTTAATGGTCATTGGCAACAAAACCACAGCATTATTTTGTGGTTTTCATTGCTCCAAGGACTTCTTTTAGTGTTTTGAAGTTTGATTGAAATAGTGTGACACTGCCCCTTTTAGCTCAATATGAAAACAAATTATTAACCCTTGCCTAATCAAAAATTCGATTATAATCAGACTGTTGAAAAAAGAAAAAAAGCAGGCTTAAATGAAGTGTGCAAAATTACGGAGGCTCGAAAGGGTTTTCAGCTGATTTTGCATCTTTACTTAATTATATCTTTGCTTCCGTACAGTGATTTTTCTTCATTTTTTGCATGTTAGCTTACATTAATTCAAAACGCTTGTCTTTCAAATTAAAAAAAAAATTCCCAAAAAAAATAGATACACGTTTACAAAAACGAATTATTTCTCTGAAAAACTGGCCTACAGAGATAGTTTTCACCGTCGCGTTTTTTTCAAAAAAGACAATATAATATGTTGATTTTAAGCCTCAAAGAAATGTTTAATATCATTGCCATGATAACGTTGTTATGTGAGAAATTGAAGGATGGCTACTTAATATCCCGGCCAAATTTCATGTTCATATGATTACCCCAACTGTATCTACTGTAAGGACAGAATATGTCCATTTGTTTGAAAAAAGGAGAAACTATTTCGAGCCTCCTTAAACATTTTAATTAATATCACTTAAAATATAAGTTACAATATACTAATATAATAATCCGTTTATATCTATAAGCAGTAACAGAAGAATGTTACTGATTATAGATATAAAAGTCATTTTTTCCCTTTCCGGGATCATCTTGCTTTTCTGTTGGGAGAAAAAATATATACCAGAAAATATGCATTAGAAGTTGCAACAGTACAAGTTTGTAAATTACTTATATAACACTTGACAACATTGGACTTGATGCAAGAGTACATTAATGTCACAGAATGGTATTGCGTATGAAGTTTGGACAATCAGGCAAGCCCAATGCAATACCAGTAATTGATCCAAGGTAATATCCTTAAGTGATATAGTCATAGTCAAGGGAGGAAACAAATTATTCCAAATTTAATTTTGTATTATTATCCCAAGTAACATTTTTAGGGTTGTTAGGATTTCTATGAAGAGCAAAAAAAACATTAGGAGATTATGAAGTTGGGTGACAATTAAACTACATCACTACTTGACTTCCATCAAAGTATCTAGAAAATATTCCTGAGTAGATGGCAAAAGTAACTGATCTCTGATCTTACTGCTAACCAGGTTTTACTGCATTTATTGGTGTGCACTCCAAAGCAATTTATGTACAGTACTGTAGCAATAGAGCGTATTTTCGCGTTGAAAGACAGTTCAACACACACTTTCTGGTTGTGAAACCTGTTTATGGACTCTATTTATTTTATAATCTCATTTTCATAAATGTTGAACTTAATACTTTGTTGTTTGGCTGCCTTCTGCTGAGGCCTGGGCCTGGGGGTGGGACACAAAGACTTTTTGTGCCCCCACTCCCTACAGCGATAACACTGTAATTTTTCCATTTCTACATGAAAGTACAATAAAAGTAAAGATTAACCCTTTGATGCCCAAGCCGGCCTGAACCAGTCATACTTAGTATTTTACTCTGTCTAACGCCAGAGTTTTTTACTCTGTCCAACGCCACACAATTTTATTTGTCAATGGGGAACCCCTGGGAGTGAGTGGGTTCATCACAATGTCCCCATTAATCCTTTAACTCCCAAGCCGGCATGAACCAACCCTACTTAGTATTTTGCTCTGTCTAACAACAGACGATTCTACTCGTCAATGGCAAATCCCCGGGAATCAACGGGTTGATATTTATATGTTGAGTAAAAACAACTTCATGATACACTTAGTCTTACCTCCTTCCTCACTTGGGCAGACTTTGGCCATATGGCCAAAGCCGTCACAATTGTAACATTCTATAAAGTGGTGGCATAGGTTATTAATGATGTTAATTGGACCGAGTGGACTCAAATTTGGTATGTAATCATACCAGTGATTAACAAGTTCACACCACCACACTATGGGAGTCCAATTTCTTTCATCACAAGTGTGATAAAAACACAAGGAATTGGATTACTTGAAGTCCTGTTGCCAATTAATAGTATGTATAACAAACAAAAAAGATTAAGTGAATAGGAAAAAAAAATATTCTTTCTCAGTCTATGAGATGCCATAAAAGGAACTTGTTTAAATTCAACTGCCCTCTTGCAGTGTGCACAATGGCACACTTACAGTGCAAATACGCTGTCCTATTAATGCTAAAATCACATTTGAGAAATTTGTAGCTATGTTTTACGTAACTACATGTTGTTTTACCACAATTGCTTGCAATCTCCCAATCTGATTTGCTAATTTGCCTATTGTCGATAAGAGTCAAGACAAATCCACAGGGCCTCCTCACCAAAAATTTAGTATTTCACGGGAAATGTCTGAGATATTAGCCCAGTTATTCTCTGATGACTCCATACAAGCTAGTAACTTCTAAATTTCAGTCAGTTCATGTCAGGAACCAAGTCAAATTTAAAAGGCTTTGTATGGAGGCAAATATCAGAGCAAAACGGGACTAGTGTCTGCGAGACAATTTGCCCCATAATGCTAATTTTTGGGAACCAGGCCTTTCAGACGTATCCTAATGAAGCCCATAGTTGCAAAAATTTAGTTTCTATGACATCACTTTACAACTCTTATGTGATTAAATTTCACTGAGTGCGTGCTCATAGAACGTACTCAATAATAAACTCAGCCCATTTTTTTCTTTCAACTTGGGGTATTTTCTAGGCCACATGAAATTTTTTAAATATTAATTAGGATAGTATGAGAGTATGGAAACGCGGCTGTGACTTTGCACAAATTTCGATTGTTTATGTATTGTCAGACAAGCCTTTTGATTGGCTGGTAGGAAATATGAGCGTGTATCAAGAAAACCTGTTTCAGTCAAGTAAAAACCAAGCATTTTCCTTCATTTGTCGAATTATTTTTGAAAACACTTGGGGGAAGTTGGGAGAATTCTCAACAGTTATGCAAACCATCGACTGTGTCTCTTTATACTTTACAATGCT
>NC_090889.1:11145990-11158490 GCF_036669925.1 Montipora capricornis
ATATATGACCTAATTAACACTCTTGTCACTGCAGTGCATTCAACTGAAAAATAGTAGCCTTTTTAGTGGCTTACCTTTCTCCTGAGTTCCTTTATTTCACCCAGCAGCTGAACATTATTTTCCTTTAGAATTTTTGTGGTCTCCTTCGCACTTGAAATCTCCTGCTCAATTTTTTCAAGACTTTTGCTCGCTTCCACAGCTTCGATGCGCTTATACTTCGCTTTACGAGCCCACTCTCCTAGTGGAAACCTCTCTCGACTTCTCGTGCGCTTCGACATCTTCTTGGTCTAAAATCGTGAAAATATCTTCAATCCTCGGGAAATTTTCCCTCCACGTTCTTTTGTCCATAAACAGCAATCCTATCGTTTCAGATTTTCATCATGTGCGACAATTAAGGCAAAAGCAGGCCTCAAACTCCGCCAAAATAATCAGCAAAATGTCCCGAATACTTTCACGACTTTCCTTTCTCCAAAAACCTTCAAATCTACTCTCAAAAGTCAACAAATTTGGTATCAATTTGAAGCTCCGTTCCTCGGCTATTATTTCAAGCATACCAAGCCCTTTCTCTTTCATCAGATTAGCACCCAGGCTTCCAAAAAGAAGTGCCTTGGTGCTAGTCAATTTTTACCCACACGGCCATGGGGCCTTAATACTGTTGAGACCAAAAATACAAGGGTGGTTTCAAAACCGACCAAAAATCCCCAATGTGTATCTGCTTTTTGAGCAACAATTTAAACGATTTCGCATATAGGCCCTACTTTATACCTAAAGCATATCCAGTGGAATTATGAAATGTACAAAATGAAATGAATTAAGCTTACTCTTTTTCTTTCCTCTGTTGCTAACCCTAACCCTAAACCGCAACATAATGGACGTAATTGTGAGATGTTATGACAGGATAATGAGACAAAAATGTAATTTGATCATGTTCATAAAAAAGACACTTGCCATTATTCAGCTTTCGCCTTCTGCCATCTGCAAAATAACGGAGATAATGATGCAAAATTTAGATTACGGGCCCTGTCAGAAAATACCGGGTTATTTCTGTCATCGCTAGAGCGATAGCATTTCTAGAGACTTAATTGTCCAATCCACTTTCACTTGAGCAAACAAGTTTGACAGGAGGATTATTCAGACCTCTTTCACAATGGCTGCCAAATAAAATATTCCATTGTTTTAATGCTAATAAGCCTTTCTAGCCTTGTTACGACCAGCAAATGTAAGAAGAATATTTCTTTCAAAACAAAGGCAGTAAGTCTAATTAACATAAATACAAAAGAATGTAAAAGTAGTGGCAATTTATGACCTTAAGGTAAACGGTAAAGTCTGCTATGAGCCTAGAAGGCCCATCAGGCCGGCGTTTATCTGCGGTTACTGTAGTATGAAGTGACTAAGAGTACTTCTACTCCCCCCTGGATGGGATGCTAGTCCATCGCAGGGTTACCCCTAGCACTAAATATGCGGGTACCCATTTATACACGTGGGTGGAGAGAGCCACCATGAGAGTCAAGTGTCTTCCCAAGGAAAACACAGCACAATGTCCTCAGCTACGACCCAAACCCGAACCACTCGAAGCGGAGTCTATCACACTAACTATGAGGGCACCGCGCCACCCATATAATGATCTTAACTTCTTTTAAAGACTAGTTAAACTATACCTTACCAAATCCAAAGTCAAACTAAAGAAAAATTTAACTAAACACCATAAGGTTAAAGTCAAGGCAGCACATCTAAAGCTCACTTATCCAGTGGACTATATCCTGAAACGACTACGTACAAAAATAAGTGATCAGGTTTTATTTGTAACTGGGCCAGAATAGACCACTAAGCTAGAAAATGAATCATCCATAAAATGAGCAGTTTTAGTTTTTTTTAACGGTCATATAAATTGCACTTGCCATTTCTCCAGTTTCTCCTTCTGTTCTCTGCAATATAATGGAGAAAATAATGCGATGTTACATATAGATCACGGGGTCTCTCAGAAAATCATATAGTACCAGCGTTTCTAAAGACGTAATTGTTAATCAAATTATGTTTGAGCAAACAAGTTTGAAGGGAGGATAATCTAGCAAATGAACAATTTTATCTGCTCTGAAAGACCAGTTAAACAATACCTTACCAAAACCAAAATCAAACGAAAAGGAAATTTGAACAAAAATAATAAGTATTGAGTCACGGCTGCATAACTAAAGCTTACTTACCGGGCGAACCATCTCCAGAAACGACTATGTACAAAAGTGAAAGAAAAATATCCCTTGTTAAAGAGAGGCAGATTCTATGCAGTGTAAGATTTTACAACAACACCATGGAATTAAATCCAGAGCAAAACAAAGGACATAAACGCTCTAAGAATGTTTTTCTTACCCGTTTCGTTGTCCTCCCCATCAGACTTAATAGATCGTTTTTCGTGCGAAAAAAATATTTTGTCAACATTAGTTGTTCATGATTAGTGTTTGAAACGTTAAACCAAAAGAAAGACTGCAGACTGGCTACAAATAGCGCTGATAAACAGTATTTAAGTCTGAGAACCCATTGTAATACGGTTAGCTTTCAATAAATACAGTTTATCAGCGCTATTTCGCTTGTTCATCACGACTACAAAATACAGCAAAAAGCAAAAATGTGGTTTACGAGTTCCTTACCACTTGTCTCCCTGACATGGCTGTTTTTCTAAATTACAAAAGTACAACACTGGCTTTGAAAATAATTGAAAATGTTAAAGTTAAGAAAAAATAAAAGTAATGCATTTTTTTTTCAGTTTTGGTTTGGGTATGAAAGAAGATGAACAATAGTAAAAACGTTTTGTAACAAGAAACGATAATGATGAAACTCTTTGCGTATGTTGTTACCGATAGGATATTTCTGAACAGAGAAAACAGCACTCACCTTTCTTTAGCTGAGTTTGGGCTCAAACTGAAAGCTGAAACAGACCCAAGTGCAACTCTCGGGGCGCAATACTCTTTGCAGCACGCGTTTTCCCGCCATTTCTACATACTGCAAGGCGCCAAATTTCCTGTAGCATCTCCTATGGGCTATGGCTGCATTTCTGCTCCAATCTAGCCCCCTTGAATACCCGGGGTCTTTTTGAGAGTTATTTCCTCTGGAGACGAAGTTGTCTGCGCAGATCACTCAATAGGGCCGTTTGAACGAGAAAAATACTCTGAAACTTCCATGTACATAAGCGATGGATTACGTGAGACGATAACCGCTGGTATCACTGGACGAAAAAACGGATTTTCACATATAGCAAATGTGGAGCAAATGCATGCCAAATGCTACGTTTGTGCACGTTTGCTTAGATTTGCTGAAAAGCAAAGATCACATCGCAGTTTTTCCACCCAAGGCAACGCTCGTAAATGCCACATTTGTATTTAATTTGCTGTTGTGAGTAAAAGTACGGATAACATGGTATTTTTGTGACATTTGGAGGGGTAGTAAACATGATGTTAATACTAAAATTTTGCAAGTACTTTTCTTGAAGTTGTAAATTTGATCAAACTTTCATCATTGCACCTTTTTACAAGGTGAGTTAAGGCGAGCAAATATTAGTTTTTGTACCTGTTTGCTCGGAGCAGCAAATGTGTTCAAACGTGTAGTTTTGCAGGGTTTTGCTCAGGAAAGCAAATATGTTCAAGGATGTATTTTCGTAGAGATTTTCTCGGGATATTAAATGTAACCAAAATACGATTTTTTTTTTCACATAACTGCTCTGCATACTAAATGCAGTCAAAGAACCAGGTTTTCATGCTTGTTTATGATAGGAAATTTGACTATTTGCTCGGATAGCCCTGTGATCAAAAAATAAAATTATACTATTTTCTCAGACTTAAAGGATTGTGAAACCTTTCCTGATTTTAGTCAAAAATTATTGAGAAACGATTCCTATATTAGCAAAGGTAATCACTGTATGTTGCCCTGAACATTTGACTCTGCCATAATTACCAGATGCCTGAAAAATTTCACTTGACCCCAGTTCATGTCAAAAGATAAATTTCATACAGCGTATCCAGAATAAGAATGACACTACTCTACCCAAGTATTGACATAAAGACATTAATTTACAATTGCATCACAATTCACAATCAGTGGACTGTCTGTTTCTTGCACCTCAAGAAATTCCCTTCAGCACTGCAGCTTGTGGTTGAGGTAGGCCCTGGAAAATATTCACCCCAGTCAATCAGTCAATCAATCAATCAAGCAATGCATAAGCTACACGTACATTTCAATGAATGATGTAACACACCACTCTGCCATTCATAAGCAATCCTCCGGTGAAAGTGAAACTGAATAATGAAGCTAAAGGAATTGGAAACTTATCTGGAAGCCTGTGACAGCCTCCCACAAGTGTCCACCTTTCCAAATTTAACATTTTGTGCATGCAATAAATCAATAATAGTTACTGAGCTTGAGTTTCTTAAATTAGCAAATATAATCAAAGAATCTGTTTGGCATTTTCCTTGAGATGGAAGATGACATACCCTTGAAACTCAGTTGATTGAATACTGCGACAACCATTTCAATAATAAAATAGAGACAGTTTAATTATCTAAACATATGCAATAAAATGTCATATTCTTCAATTTTACTATTAATAATACAAGTGCACATTGAGATGGCAATTAAATTGCTCTGAAACTTGGATGGACATACAGTGTTTGCAGCATATTCATGAGGCTGTTTTATTGCTCTTTAGACAGTGCCTCCATGCAGTGGAACTCAAAGGTGAATTATCCCTTACAAACTAATGCCGAAACTAATCAATTCTCATAATGCACCCGAAATTCAAATGTTACATGCAAAGGAATGTACGTAAGGTAAATAAGATGATAGAATTACTCAACTTTTTTCTTCAAATTCGTGGCCGAAACAGACACTGCACCCTGATGCAGAAATTAGTAACAACCTAATGCAATACAACTAGCAACAAATTATTACTCATCTTAATAAATAATTAACTTGTGTGACAGTTAGTTCCTAATTATGATAGATATACATGTATTTAAATCCTAAATTAATTTTAATTAGATACATTGTTTAGTTTGGAGCAACGATAATAAACAAATATTGCATGAGGTTGAGCATGATATCATGAATTATCAAAACCGAGGTCTGTGTTATCTGCCAAAGCCGAAGGGTGAGGCAGATAACACAGACACGAGGTTTTGACAATTCATGATATTATGCGAAAACCGAAATCAATAATTGTTTTATTATACATTTTTCACATAATTTATCCTCAGAAATAGAAGCGAAGCGTTCAGCCATTTTGTTTCTGAGGAGAACACTCCAAGGGGCTTAGTAACCAGGCAGAACACTACAAATTAAAATAATATAACAAATTAACTGCATGTTTACACCTACTTTACAAGTTACACCGAACTGTATAAGGCGTGCACCAGGCAGTTCAGATGGAAAACACTAAAACTAGTATACTATCATCATCATCACTATGACAAATTAACTGCATCTTTACACCTACTTTAAAAGTTACATCGAACTGTATAAGGCGTGCCACCCGCCAGTTCAGATGGAAAATACTGCAAATTAGTATACAAGTACTGACAAATTAACTACATGGTTAGACCTACTTTACAAATTACATCGAACTGTATGAGGCGTGCCACCCGCCAGCTCAGATGAAAAATATTGCAAATTAGTATACAAGTACTAAGACAAATTAACTGCATGGTTAGACCTACTTTACAAGTTACATCGAACTGTATGAGGCGTGCCACCCGCCAGTTCAGATGGAAAATACTGCAAATTAGTATACAAGTACTATGACAAACTAACTGCATGGTTAGACCTACTTAACAAATTACATCGAACTGTATGAGGTGTGCCACCCGCCAGTTCAGATGGAAAATACTACAAATTATAGTATACTATGACAAATTAACTGCATGGTTAGACCTACTTTAAAAGTTACATCGATCTGTATGAGGTGTGCCACCCGCCAGTTCAGATGGAAATTATACTACAAATGTTTATTAGTATACTTTGATAAATTAACTGCATGGTTAGACCTACTTTACAGATTACATCGAACTGTATGAGGCGTGCCACCCGCCAGTTCAGATGGAAAATACTACAAATTAGTATACTATGACAAGTTTACTGCATGGTTAGACCCACTTTACAAGTTACATCGAGCTGTATGAGGCGTGCCACCCGCCAGTTCAGATGGAAAATACTACAAATGTTTATTAGTATACTATGACAAATTACCTGCATGGTTAGACCTACTTTAAAAATTACATCAAACTGTATGAGGCGTGCCACCCGCCAGTTCAGATGGAAAATACTACAAATTAGCATACTATGACAAATTAACTGCATGGTTAGACCTACTTTACAAGTTACATCGAACCATACGAGGCGTGCCACCCGCCCGTTCAGATGGAAAATACTACACATTTGTATACTATAACAAATTAACTGCATGTAATTGAGTGGTACTTACATTACACCCATCTTTCAATCATTGATGCCACGTGCAGATACGTGTATTAGAAAGATATCATTTAAACTTATGTTACTGCTTATGTTTGATATATTTAGTATTGAAAGATCACTGACAATTTTCTTAGACTTAAAGGATTGTGAAACCTTTCCTGGTTTTAGTCAAAAATTATTGAGAAACGATTCCTATATTAGCACAGGTAATCACTGATTGTTGCCCTGAACATTTGACTCTGCCATAATTACCAGATGCCTGAAAAATTTCACTTGACCCAGTTCATGTCAAAAGATTAATTTCATAAGGTGTATCCAGAATGACACTGAAACCTCTTAACCCTCCCAAGTATTAACATAAAGACATTAATTTACAATTATAATATTATTGCATCACAAGTCACAATCAGTAGACCATCTGTTTCTTGCACCTCAAGAAATTCCCTTCAGCACCGCAGCTTGTGGTTGAGGTAGGCCCTGGAAAATATTCACACCAGTCAATCAATCAATCAAGCAATGCATAAGCTACACGTACATTTCAATGAATGATGTAACACACCACTCTGCCATTCATAAGCAATCCTCCGGTGAAAGTGAAACTGAATAATGAAGCTAAAGGAATTGGAAACTTATCTGGAAGCCTGTGACAGCCTCCCACAAGTGTCCACCTTTCCAAATTGACCATTTTGTGCATGCAATAAAATCAAGAATAGTTACTGAGCTTGAGTTTCTCATGATTTTAAAATGAAATTAGTGTTTGATGGCTACAACTCAAAACAACTTTTGTATTTCATCTATAAATTGCTCTTTTTTTTCCTTGGGTTCCTAGCCACAAAGCACTAAAAGCATGATGTTGCGAGTATTACCATATCCAATTATTAAAACAGTGGAGCAATCATGCAGAAAACTGCCCCAAGTTTTAACAAATTAAAACAAAAGTTGTAATAACAATTCTTCAGGATACATGTAGACTAAGTACTTATCAAATAAAATTTGAGGTTTTATGGGGAGAAAGTGAAAATATCAACTCTATCACAAATGGTTGGTACAGTATATTTAGATAGCCAGCTCTCAACATGTACATATATAGTAGCTTTATAATCTTCCATGAGAAATGGTAGTATTGCATTGAGTACTCTACCATAGAATACCCCACAAGACAACTGGATTTTTTTGTTAAGGCTCGCATACACCTGTACATGTACACATACATGCAAACAAAATACAAGTGACAAATAACATGTGAGAGGCTTTGTATACCAATTGTCATAGGAAATAGTTACATGTATCCTTGCCAAGCAATATGGGGTGCAGTAGCAAGGTTTGGTGGAATAAGGCTGCGTATCCAGTTATTATTTCATTGTCTTCCCTGTATTCTGACTCGTTACAATTGTTTTTTTTTTATGGCTTGGTATAAAAGGGTTTAGGTACTAAACATGTGACATTGTTTGGTCATGAGACACCACTGAAGGTATACCATGTCATATGAAATAGTTACAGTATATCCTTGCACAAGCAATGTGGTGTGCAAGGTTTGGTGAATAGCTTGGTATAAAAGGCTTCAGATACTAAACGTGTTACATTGTTTGGACATGAGACACCAGTGAAGGCATACGGTAACTATGTCATAGGAAATTTGCATTCCACCAAACCTTGCCACTTCACACCACATCGCTTGTGAAAAGATATATGTAACTATAGCATACCCGGCCTCTAATGTGTTCTAGTAGCAGTACTGTTTGAAGAACGAGGCATATAAAAATAAGTGGCAAATAAGGGGCCGAGTACAATAGACTTCATTTGTCACAGGGATGCAGAGATCCATATCATTCATACCCCTTTCCTTATTATTGGTATTATTTTAAATGGGAGTACGTCTGCAAAAGTTAAGACTGTCCTTGCAGAAGGATGGATGTATGATGCGAATCTCAATTCAATGAATCAGCAATCAAACGTGTTATGAAAAAGAAAGGATATTCTATACAAAATTTGTGTCATATACTTTCAGGTTATTATCAGTGAGGTGACCTACCGAAACTCCTTCGGCAATCTTTTGCTATTCGGCGCTTTAAGTCTTGAGTCTTCCCGCCCTTTTGCTTAAATCCACATGTAACTGTTCGGCCATCCTTCGATCCAAACGTTCGTTGAACTCCGTTTACTTTTATAGGACGAAGGCCTCTATTTCTGCCATAAATTCTTCATCGATTAATTAATGCTGCTGGCGTTGGTCGTATCTCTTTCTCGAACACCGTCTCTGAACTCCCTGATCAGAATCCAGTAGGTACAGCTGTAGTCTAGATTAAACGTGTCAAGCAGCTAGCAAAGTCTATTCTTACTAGGTTTCTCTGGTCGCCTTAGAATTAGTGGGAATCGTGGACTTGAAATAGGCATAGAACATTCCAAAGACCGACCATTCAGCATTCATGACACACTGGACGAAAAAATGGATTTACTCGGGTTTGCGAATTGAGCAAATATGTGGCAAATTTAGGGCTCTAAATTTGCTTTAACTTTGGTTTGACTGGTAAAGTCTGCGCAAACTTGAATGTTTGTTTTGTAGGAATTTGTGCGCAAATGTTAAGGAAATGTAATTATTTGCTTGGCATTTGCGTGTTATGCAAATCTTTAATGTTTCCACAGATTTGCTCAAATTTTCTTTATCGCGAAGATAGCAGTTTGACCACAGCCGTAAATGCAATTAAGCAAACATGTCGCAAAAAAAAATTGCAGCAGTGTTTGAACTGATTTTCAAAGGATGCAAATACGTACACTTGCATTTTATTTACTCTCTTTTGCAATGGGAGCAAAAAGGAATGAATTGCTGGAATATGACTTTGTTGTAAGTTTGCAAATTTCCTTGCTATAAATATTCATATTTACCTGGGAGCAAATATGGTGATTTACATCATCTTCGTTTTGTTGTCATAGGCAATGTGCATATAATATTTGTTACATATTTTACTGCTGTGGGAAACTTTCAATTTTTACATAACCGTTATATTATTGAACGAAAACTGCACTGGTATTCGGAAGCTCTTGAGTTTCATCAGCGGCAACATCCTACAACGAAACCAACCAATGGTAAACAAAATGCTTGGGCCCTCCTCGTTCCCAGGATCTTTTCGTAGGGGCAATTGTCCACCATTTTGAATCACCCCGCCGCAAAGACCCTGGAAACGAGGTTTTGTGACGATGAAAATTTGGTTATCGACGGTTTGAAATTCGCGCGGGCGATGTGCTCTTTCCTCTTTCTTTTCGTTTTCGGACGACCAAGGTTTTATACGGCGATTCCTTGACATTTGTGCGGGTGAAATGGCAGTAAGAGTCGACGACATCCGAAAGAAAGGACAACGAGCATTCAGGCCATAACGTCGGGAACCAGTCCTAGTTCGCCACAAACACACACGCCGCACCCCGGTGTTATGAATGTTGAATGGTCGGTCTATTTCAAATCCACGATTCCCACTAATTCCAAGGCGACCAGAGAAACCTAGCAAGAATAGACTTCGCTAGCTGCTTGACATGGAACCGTTGAATCATACTGCTGTACGTACTGGATTCTGATCAGGGAGTTCAGAGACGGTGTTCGAGAAAGAGTTACATCTGTACGACCAACGCCAGCAGCATTAATCGATGAAGAATTCACGACAGAAATAGAGGCCTTCTTCCTAACGCAAACGGAGTTCAACGAACGTTTGGAACAAAGGATGGCCGGTTCAGCTACATGTGGAGCAAAAGCAAAAGAGCGGGAAGATTCAAGAATTAAAGCGCCGAATAGCAAAAGATTGCCGACGGAGTTTCGGTAGGTCACCTCACTGATAATAACCTGAAAGTATATGCCTTAAATTTTGTACGGAATATCCTTTCTTTTTCATAACAAGTTTGATTGCTGATTCATTGAATTGAGATTCGCATCATACATCCCTCCCTCTGCAAGGACAGTCTTTACTTTTGCAGACGTACATGTACTCCCTTAGTAATTTCTAAGGAAAGGGGTATGAATGATATGGATCTCTGCATCCCTGTGACAGCTGAAGTCTATTGTACCCGGCCCCTTATTTGCCACTTATTTTTATATGCATCGTTCTTCAAACAATACTGTTCCTAGAACACATTAGTGGCCCGGGTATGCCATAGTTACATATATCTTTTCACAAGCGATGTGGTGTGCAGTGGCAAGGTTTGGTGGAATACAAATTTCCTGACAAGGTTACCGTATGCCTTCACTGTTGTCTCATGTCCAAACAATGTCAGATGTTTAGTATCTGAAGCCTTTTGTAGCAAGCTATTCACCAAACCTTGCCACTGCACACCAAATTGCTTGTGCAAGGATATACTGTAACTATTTCATATGACATGATATAAAAAGGTATCTCACTTGTTACAGTGTAGTTGTCACTTGTTTTTCCTATGACATGGAATACCTTCACTGGTGTCTCATGACCAAACAATCTCACGTGTTTAGTACCTAAACCCTTTTATACCAAGCCATAAAAAAAAAACAATTGTAACGAGTCAGAATACAGGGAAGACAATGAAATAATAACTGGATATGCAGCGTTATTCCACCAAACCTTACTACTGCACACCACATTGCTTGTGCAAGGATGCATGTAACTATTTCCTATGACAATTGGTATATAAAGCTTCTCACATGTTATTTTTCACTTGTACAGTGTATTTTGTTTGCATGTGCATGCACAGGTGTATGAGCCTTTAGAAAAAAATCCGATTGTCTTGTCGGGTGTTCTATGGTAAAGTACTCAATGCATTACTAGCATTTCTCATGGAAGATTATACAGCTACTATACATGTACATGTTGAGACCTGGCTATCTAAATATACTGTACCAACCATTTTGCGATAGAGTTGATATTGTCAATATTTTCAATTTCTCCCCATAAAACCTCAAATTTTATTTGATTAGTCTACATGTAGCTCATACGGTAACAACACAAAAAGAACATCCTGGAGAATTTTTATTAAAACTTTTGTTTTAATGAGCAGTTTCCTGTATGATTGCTCCACTGCTTTAATTGGATATTGTAAAACTGACAACATTATGTTTTTAGTGCTTTGTGGCCAGGAACCCAAGAAAAAAGAGCAAATTATAGATAAAATACAAAAGTTGTTTTGAGTTGTAGCCGTCAAACACTAATTACATTAAAAAAAATTGTGAAAAATTCAAGCTCAGTAACTATTATTGATTTTATTACATGCACAAAATGGTCAATTTGGAAAGGTGGACACTTGTGGGAGGCTGTCACAGGCTTCCAGTTTGCAATTCCTTTAGCTTCATTATTCAGTTTCACTTACACCGGAGGATTGCTTATGAGTGGCAAAGTGGTGTGTTACATAATTCATTGAAATGTACATGTAGCTTATGCATTGATTGATTGATTGACTGGTGTGAATATTTTCCAGGGCCTATCTCAACCACAAGCTGCAGTGCTGAAGGGAATTTCTTGAGGTGCAGGAAACAGACAGTCCACTGATTGTGAATTGTGATGCAATTGCAAGTTAATGTCTTTATGTCAATACTTGGGTAGAGTAGTGTCATTGTTATTCTGTATACACTGTATGAAATTAATCTTTTGACATGAACTGGGGTCAAGTGAATTTTTTCAGGCATCCGGTAATTATGGCAGAGTCGAATGTTCAGGGCAACAATCAGTGATTACCTGTGCTAATAAAGGAATCGGTTCTCACTAATTTTTGACTAAAATCAAGAAAGGTTTCACAATCCTTTAAGACTGAGAAAATTGTCAGTGATCTTTCAATTCTAAATACATCAAAAATAAGCAGTAACATGAGTTTAAGTGATATCTTTCTAATAGACGTATCTTCACGTGACATCAATGATTGAAAGATGGGTGTAATATAAGTACCACTCAATTACATGCAGTTAATTTGTTATAGTATACAAATCTGTAGTATTTTCCATCTGAACTGGTGAGTGGCACGCCTCATACGGTTCAATGTAACTTGTAAAGTAGGTCTAACCATGCAGTTAATTTGTCATACAGTAGTACCTGTATACTAAT
>NC_090889.1:11163490-11170990 GCF_036669925.1 Montipora capricornis
ATGTAGTTAATTTGTCATAGTATACTAATTTGTAGTATTTTCCATCTGAACTGGCGGGTGGCACGCCTCATACAGTTCGATTTAATTTGTAAAGTAGGTCTAACCATGTAGTTAATTTGTCATAGTATACTAATTTGTAGTATTTTCCATCTGAACTGGCGGGTGGCGCGCCTCATACAGTTCGATGTAATTTGTAAAGTAGGTCTAACCATGCAGTTAATTTGTCATATTTTAGTACACTAATTTGTAGTTTTTTTCATCTGAACTGGCGGGTGGCGCGCCTCATACAGTTCGATGTAATTTTTAAAGCAGGTCTAACCATGCAGTTAATTTGTCATAGTCATAAGTGATGATGATGATGGTAGTATACTAGTTTTAGTATTTTCCATCTGAACTGGCTGGTGGCACTCCTTATACAGTTTGGTGTCACTTGTAAAGTAGGTGTAATCATGCAGTTAATTTGTTATAGCATTTTAATTTGTAGTATTCTCCATTTGAACTGGCAGATGGCACGCCTTACATGGTTCGATGTGACTTGTAAAGTAGGTCTAAACATGCAGTTAATTTGTTAGAGCATACTGTGAAGTATTTTCCATCTGGTTCTGTAGATAAACGTGTTTCAAGAACTTAGATTCAAGTACACTACTATAGGAACTTGCTTTCAAACAATGCTTAACAAAATGTTCACCACAGTTTGTGGTTGCATGGTGCTTCATTACTGTAAGTTGTTTGATAATAGTATTGGGCGCAGTTCAGATACCAAACCTAATAACTTAAATCAATTACATACAATGTAGCATATGAATCAATGTGAAATGGCTGAGTCATTCTCCTAGCTGCTATTTCAACTTTCAGGCAGGTTCGATTTAGATACTGAATTTTTCTTATATGGAAATATACTGTGCATATACTTGTGACGTATTATATGGCAGTTATTATGTTGTCCTAAGGTCAGCCTAAGTTTTTATTAATTCCCAATCAAATGTTTGGTATCTGAACTCAGCCTTAACTTCTCCGTTGGCTTTAACATTGCCAAGTTTACTGCCGTAAGGGATATTTTGTTATGCTTTTGGGATTCAAAATGTGCATTCATCCAAATGAATTGTTGTATTGGCAAAAACAAAAGCTATGGTATTTGAGGCAAAATGAAACCGCTTCAAACAGATTCTTTGATTACATTTGCTAATTTGAGAAAAAAAAGTGATGGAAAAGCATTCACCTCTGGCCTAATTAAAGAACAGTGGTGTAAAATCACATTTTAAAACATTTTGCTATTACAAGCAAAACTAATGTTTTGGATCACATCTGTTATCTTGACCAAAAGCTCCAAGTATATTGTTCACATTTGGTACTTTAAGCAAAAATGATATTGTTGTCACATTTGTTACAGTGAGCAAAAACATAATTTTATTTTTTGATCACAGGGCTACCGGAGCAAATAGTCAAATTTCCTATCGTAAACAAGCATGAAAACCTGGTTCTTTGACTGCATTTGGTATGCAGAGCAATTATGTGAAAAAAGTCGTACATTTGGTTACATTTAATATCTCGAGCAAATTTCTACAAAAATACATCCTTGAACAGATTTGCTTTCCTGATCAAAACCCTGCAAAACTACACGTTTGGCCACATTTGCTATTCTGAGCAATCTCTGCAAAAATTCATATTTGCTGCTCCGAGCAAACGGGTACAAAAACTAATATTTGCTCGCTTTTACTCACCTTGTAAAAAGGTGCAATGATCAAATTTACAACTTCCTTGCAAAATTTTAGTTTTAAAATCATGTTTACTACCCCTCCAAATGTCACAAAAAATACCATGTTATCCGTAC
The DNA here is from genome assembly GCF_036669925.1 of Montipora capricornis. Lineage (NCBI taxonomy): Eukaryota > Metazoa > Cnidaria > Anthozoa > Scleractinia > Acroporidae > Montipora > Montipora capricornis. Next base: position 11,165,322 of record NC_090889.1, read on the forward strand.
TTTTACTCACAACAGCAAATTTAAAACAAATGTGGCATTTACGAGCGTTGCCATGGGTGAAAAAACTGTGGTAAATGTGATCTTTGCTTGTCAGCAAATCTAAGCAAACGTGCACAAACGTAGCATTTGCCATGCATTTGCTCCACATTTGCTATATGTGAAAATCCTTTTTTTCGTCCAGTGTTACACTGGCGTGTGTGTTGGTGGCGAACTACTGTAAAACTACAAGGGCTGGTTCTCGACGTTATGGCCTTAATGGTCGTCGCCCTTTCTTTCGGATTTCGTCGATTCTTACTGCCATTTCACCCGCACAAATGTCAAGGAATTGCCGTATAAAACCTTGGTCGTTCGATAACGAAAAGAAAGAGGAAAGAGCACATCGCCCGCGCGAATTTCAAACGATACCGAATTTCATCGTCACAAAACCTCGTTTCCAGAGTCTTTGCAGCGGGCTGATTCAAAATGGCGGACAATTGCACGCCTTTTCCGCCATTTTGGTCGCCCCTCCGCAAATTAAACATCCTGGGAACGAGGGAGGCCCAAGCATTTTGTTTACCTTTGGTTGGTTTCGTTTTAGGACGTTGCCGCTGATGAAACTCAAAAGCTTCCGCATACCAGTGCAGTGCAAAATTGAAAGTTTGCCACAGCAGTAAAATGTGTAACAAATATCATATGCACATTGCCTATGACAACAAAACGATGATGTAAATCACCATATTTGCTCCCTGGTAAATATGAATATTTATAGCAAAGGAATTTGCAAATTTACAACAAAGTCATATTCCGGCAATTCATTCCCTTTTGCTCCCATTGCAAAAGAGAGTAAATAAAATGCAAATGTACGTATTTTGATGCTTTGAAAACCAGTTCAAACAGTAATGCAAATTATTGGTTTTGCGACATATTTGCTTGCATTTGCGGTTGAGGTCAAACTGCTATCTTTGCGGTGAAGTAAATTTGAGCAAATCTGTGGAAACATTAAAGATTTGCGGTTGAGATCAAACTGCTATCTTTGCGGTGAAGCAAATTTGAGCAAATCTGTGGAAACATTAAAGATTTGCATAGCACGCAAATGCCAAGCAAATAATTACATTTCCTTAACATTTGCGCACAAATTCCTACAAAACAAACATTCAAGTTTGCGCAGACTTTACCAGTCAAACCAAAGTTAAAGCAAATTTAGAGCCCTAAATTTGCCACACATTTGCTCAATTCGCAAACCCGAGTAAATCCATTTTTTCGTCCAGTGTATAAATGCTCATCTTTCGTTTTCCTGGCTCACATAAGCCGAGCTTTTGACATGGTTTTACACAAGCTTGTAATTTCAAGCCGTCTGCGAACTAATAAAGGCAATTCAGGAATCAACTCTTGCAATCGGCACTGAAAATAAGGTCAAATCATTTTGAATCAATTCTCTTGACAAGCATTGCGCATCCTTACTGCACATGCATAATTTCTTGCGTAAATAGGATGAGTATGATCTCGTGCATATTCAAACTACTACCGGTTTTTATTTTGCATATTGAACAAAAATGTAATTCTGCATGACATATCCAGAAGTGAAGAAGTGTTAAAAAATTTCATCATTAACAGAAAATCTCCTTTACTAGGACGTATACAAAACATGGACCCCAGGTCCATTGGCCAATCTTGTGGACCACCCCTTATTTTGTAAAGTTACAAGCAGGTAAATCTTTGGACGAAAGAGAGAAACAAGCTCACGACAGGTGTACCACACGACTTACGATTGTCGCAGCGTTTTAAAACATGTTTTAAAATGATACGACATTTTTTCTGACGTACACAACAATTGTAAATCATGTCGTGGGCCTGTCGAAAGCCGTTGTCGCATGCGACAAAGTCGTACCGTGTAAATCGGCCCTTATAGACACCTATATACCATCCATTTCAAATTGATAGCTCTAAAGGGTTTCGTCTATAACCCGCACTTCAAATATACAAACATTTAATTCATCGAGTCCTTCAACGAAACAAACGAGCCCAACAAATTGACCAGTGCGCCGAACCGTCCTCACATCGCAGGGGTCATGGGTTCCACCTGAATTTTTCAGGTGTCTATAAGAGACAAGTGCTGAAAATGTCGAGATTAGTGCGAGGACCACTGCTCTCCCTCTCTTTCTCTCTCTATCTCTAGATCTCTGAAAGATTTTTTTCACAAAATGAGGGGTGGTCCATAGGGGTAGTCCATGGACTGGGTCCATGAAGGGGGGTCCATGGACCTGGGGTCCATGTTTTGTATACGTCCCCTTTACTATGAGTTCCATAAGAAAGCAAAAGACAAAAAGCAGTAACGAACAATCTTTAATTTCATTTTTCTTCACTTATGAGGGATTGAGCAGTGATATGCTCTCGACAAAATAAAACCTAAATAACAGACCTCGAGGCTAAGACCATTTTCGGTTGTGCAGACAAATTTCGATAAACTTAAACTTAAAAGCCTCAAAAAATATGAAAACAAAAACGTGGAACCCCTTCTTTTATTCCAATAAAATATATTACAACTTCTATTTTAAGGAAATGACCTTAAAAGAAATGAACTCGAGGTTCGAACTGGATTCTGACCAATGGCCAAACCTAAACTCGTGCTAAGATTACACTCACTCGAAATGGCTGAAATGGTCTAATGCTTTAATCCCGAAAGGATCAAAGACCTTTTTTCCGTACCATACAGAAAGAAAACTTCACTCACATTTTCATTTTCACAGGTTATATAAATGACCATAAACAAAAACTTAATAATGAGGAGCTCCGCCTTTAGCCTTAACTAAATCTATATATTACGGGAAAAGGGACGTGATGTTAAGCGTACTATTAAAAAGCACTGTAAGATCGATGCAACAACAAAATTTACTAATACAAAATTTAAGCACCCTAGCGATGACATAACTTTGTAAATCCAAGTAGGGTTGGACTATGTAAATTATCTTTTTAGGTACCGTTGTTGGGCGTTGAGCATTTTGGTGTTAAAACATCATTAATATTATAGCTCGCGATTTCTACTGGATAACCATTCTGTATGTGTGCTCAAATGACATTCTTTTTGCACTGGCTCGTTATATCACACCACAGGACTGTATTATAAATTCAACATTAGATGGTTGTGACTCGAGTCTCGAAACTCAACTCGCTCCAAAAAAAGAAAAAAAAACATCACGTGTTCTTATGACGTCATGCAAGAGCGGAAGGCACAGTTTGATTGCAATAAAAAAAGGGCGAACAAATACGATAACAACGAAAACAAGTGTGCGTATAAAGTTCATTTTGTATTTCCTAGGTGTGAATACCATTTGGTATAAAGCCCCGTAAAACGTTTCTTACGATAAACAGATGCAGATACATTGTGTTGATTACGTTTAAGAAGAATATTCAGGAAAGGGATTGGGGTACTTTTCTCAAATTCTTTCCTCAAATTCAATTGTGAATTTGATGTTATTATGGCAATTATCTAAAAAAAACTGTAAAAATTGGTTGGCTAGTGGCAAGATTAGATGGATCTTTTATGTTCAAAGTTCTAGTTGCTGGGATTGTGATGAATTAAGCAACGTCTATCAGCGAATTATGAAAAATCCATCCCTTGAAATTCTATGCTAACAGCCGCTAAAGGTACTTTATTTCTATTATTTTAAGCTGCAAAGAAAATTAATGAGCGAATTTTGCATAATGAATGAGTTTCCAGTAATCGGATCTCTGCTTTATACGCAAAGGGTTCTGGGATCGCCAGGAAACAAAAATTGCAAGGAGCTGTAAGAAAATGTATAGCGAAACTTATTTCGACGTCCAAAAAATCGATTATCGGCAGAGATTAAAGGTTCTTTCGACCCTGTTTTATCAGAAATCGATTGGGGCAATGTTGACGCGTGAAAAATGTAAGTTTTTGTTTGAATAACCGTGAAATATGAAATAACATTTACGTATTAACTTCCTTGCTTGCATGATGTTTATTTTGAAATGTTGACATCGCGTTATGGTCTCGAAATATAACAAAATTTTAAAGAAATCTGAAGTAAGTAACTCAATAAAGCCATTAAATTATATTTTCGTGTGTATAGGGTGTTTTCTGATTAGTTACTTCTTGCGTAAACGAATTATGGCTTCTAGAAAATTTACCGCCTTAAAACAGGGAAGGCGTTGTGAGAGACTGCAGACTGCAGATGGAAATTGTCTTTACAGAGCTATTACTCTCTGGAGAGATGAAAGGACTGATGAGATACATGAGGAAATACATAGGTTAAGTTATAGTTTGATTGAGAAAAATCCAACGGCTTTTGAGCCGCTATTATTTTCTTCAAACTCTGTGGGTACGTAAATCTCTGAATCAATTCAATGTATTACGATGCTTACGCTCCAGCACACCATATTTCAATCTCCTAATCTGCCTCAAAGTAGGTTCTATGTTTCAATTGATTTCGATATGCCTCAACTGTTAAAATAAAATAAAAAAATTTCTTCTGTCAAACTATCATCTACAAGTATTAAGTCACAGTGACTGGATCCAAGCAATTTTTTCAAGCTTCAACTTCAAACAATTCGTGAAAAGCGTCATCTCCATATATTAGTTCTCTGTAGATCTCATCTTTGGAGCAGGTCTTTGAAGTTTACTCTCACAATCGGACTTTTCTATATACGAAGTTGGTCGGTAGGACATTCAGAAGTTCTGTAACCACCAACAAAATGAATTGAACATACCTTTGTACGCATTGACCCCTTGAATTGGTCAGGATTAATATCTCTAGCCAGCAGCCCACGACAAATCTTTGTTATTCGTGGGCGAGTAAAATCTTAATATTTCAACGTCAGGAATTTTCTGCTTTTCTGGGAACCTTCGATCTTTGTCACAACCCAACACAGCACAAGGATTGCCACTTGGCATATTTGCAATATTATTTGAAATGCTCAGTTTAGAAATAGACCAAAAGCCAGCCCGCTATACATACGTAAATGCCACTGAAGAGGCTTTTTTGAGTTATTTTCTCCAGATTTATACCCTATTTTTAAATATTTCAAGACCATTTCACAATAAACCTTATAACATTACGCTAGCAAGGAAGTTAATCAACAAATTATATCTCATATTTCAAGGTAATTCAAACAAAAAAAAATCACTTGACACGTATCAACATTGCCCAGATCGATTTCTGAATAAAATGTTGAGACAAAAGCGTTGATCTCTCTCTAAAATCGTTTTTTGGACGTGGAAAGAATTTTCCGCTATACATTTTCTTACAGCGACTTGCAATGTTGGCCCCCTGGCTATCGCAGTACCCTTTGCGTATAAAGCAGGGATCCGATCACTGGCAACTCATTCATTGAGGAATAACCATCCATTAGGCCTTGTTTAATTCTACAAAATTGTTTACACATTGGCCCTGCCAGCCCCCTATTCCGTCATTAGCTATCATTCTTAACTCTTTGTCCTTGCTAGGCTACCCAATTCTCCCCTCCCCTAAACAATGTTGTTTCGTAATTCGTGTGATCTTTGACTACAAACAGAAAACATTGAATGGGGGAGGGGGTGTTTTGGAAAATTTAAAGCGTGTTACAAACAGCCCAGTTCTTTTACGCTTAAAACCGCTGTACAGACACAATGTGTCAACTTATTTTGACGCCGATTGTAGATGCGATACCACGGTAAGAGCTTGCAGAGAACA
>NC_090889.1:11178490-11185990 GCF_036669925.1 Montipora capricornis
GTTCCTGCTAAATATCTTTCTGTTTTTCGTTCGACTTTTTCTTTGTCAGATGCCTGGCGTAAGTTTCATCCAAGGCTGCGTCAGTGCACTTGGTTTAATTCTGATTTTTCTATCGGTTCCCGGCTTGATAAGTTTTTTGTTTCTCAGAGATTTATGTCTGCGGTTAAATCCTGCGAAATTAAACCTTGCCCTTTTTCCGATCATGATTTTGTCTATCTTTCTATCCAGTCCTCTGGGAATAATTCCCGTGGTCCTGGTTATTGGAAATTCAACAACTCGCTTTTAAATGATAGCGCATTTTTTGAATATATTACAACTTGCATTGATGATCTTTCTGGTTGTCTGCAGCACTTTCCTTCAGTCAAGTCGTGGTGGGATTTCTTTAAGCATTCTATTCGTTCACAAATTACATATTTTTTTAAAAATAAGCGCAGGGAGCTCTCGCACGAGCGCTTTCTTTTGGTTAATCGCATCATTGATCTTAAGCTTAAATTAACTTCTGGTGATTTGTCGGTTAGCTCTGAAATTTCCGAGCTCGAAAGTGAACTGAAGGCCCTCACCTTGAAAGAGTTGGATGGCTCTAAGGTTCGCTCCAGAGTTCAGTGGCTTGAAGAGGGAGAAAGGCCTACTCGTTATTTTTTTTAAACTTGAGCGTCAGCGCTTTGAGCGTAATATTCTTACTTCTATTCTAGATTCTAACGATGTCGAGGTTTTTACACGTAAAGAAATTGAGCGTGCACACGTGCAGTTTTATTCAAGTCTCTTTTCTAATGAACCTATTGATCTTCCTTCACAACAACGTTGTTTAGATTCCGTGGAAAAATTCCTTTCTCCTTCTCAAAGTATCTCGTGCGAGGGTCTCCTGTCTAGTGAGGAGTTATTGAACTCCGTCAGAAGTCTTAATACCGGAAAGTCACCCGGATCTGATGGGCTGTCGGTGGAATTTTATTTACATTTTTGGGAGTCTTTGGGTCCCCTTTTGCTTTGTGTTGCTAATAGATGTTTTGCTGACGGCGAATTATGTCCCTCAATGAAGGGCAGTGTCACCCGCTTGATTTTTAAGAAGCGTGGTGACGTCAAGCATTTAAAGAATTGGCGGCCCATCTCTCTTTTGAATGTAGATTACAAGATAATTTCTAAAGCGATTACTTTGCGCCTCTCTAAAGTCCTTGAGCACATTATTCACCCGGACCAGACCTGTTCTGTTCCAGGCCGAGGCATTTTTTCAAATGTTACCCTTTTGTGCGATGTCCTTGACTACATTCAACGGACTGATGAGTCTGCCATTTTGATAAGTCTTGACCAGGAGAAAGCATTTGATCGAGTCAATCGTTCTTTTCTTCTAAAGCTCCTTCAGGTTTATGGTTTCGGTCCTGATTTTTGTCGATGGATTTCCACCTTTTACAACGGCGCATTCATGCAAATTACTCTGAACGGTTGGCTCACTGATGTTATTTCCCTTGAGCGTGGGGTGCGTCAGGGGGACCCTCTGTCCCCTTTGCTTTATGTTCTTTGCGTGGAGATCTTGGCCTCCCTTATCCGCAGCTCTCCACGGATTGAGGGGTTTCTCCTTCCTGGTGCAAGAGGACTGCAGGCGCGCGTTCGCATGTATGCTGATGACACCACGGCGATCCTCAGAAATCTTCTATCCTTGACCAACCTTTTTGATTGCGTCAGCGTTTATTAAAATGGTTCTGGCGCCAAGCGTAATCATAGTAAAACTGAAGCAATGTGGTTAGGGGCTTGGAGAAGTCGTTCTGATGAGCCACTTGGCCTCACTTGGGTTAAGAAAATGAGGATCCTTGGTGTCATCTTGGGCACTATCTCTACCGAACATTTGAATTGGCAGCCCAAGCTTGAGAAATTGGAGAAATCCCTCAATCTCTGGAAATCTAGGTCCTTGTCCTTGCCTGGCAAGGCTCTTATTATTAATATGCTTGGCTTAAGTAAGCTGGTTTACCTGGCCAGAGTTCTCACTCTGCCAGCCTGGGTCACTGCACGTGTTAATGCTTTGATTTGGCCCTTCCTCTGGGGTTCAAAGATGGAAACGGTCAGCCGTAGTACCTGCTTTGTGAAACCGAGGGAGGGGGGTATTAATGTCATTAGCGTGGCCTTGAAGGCGCAGGCCTTAAGACTGGCGGGTATGGCTTATGTTCTCAATTCTCCCGAGGATTCTAGCTTTTTTATGCTTAAGTACTTTGTTGGTCGCCGTTTATCTTGTCTGCGTAGCGAATGGCTTTCTTTGCGTGATAATTCTGCTCCTAGCGCTGTCTTCCCGACTCCTTTTTACGAGGCTTGTTTGGATACCTTGTCAAGGGTGGGTGACAGCGCTCTAGTTTCTAAGGTTCTCTATAAGAAACTCTTGTCCGTTGAGTCATCCCCGCCAATCCTACATCGACAGTGGTTTTTTGTTATTGGGTTAGGGTTTTCTCTCGATGGTCACTGGTCTCTCGTCCGGGATCCTTTTACAGAGAATTTTAAGAATGATGTTATTTGGTTAATTATCCTTCGTGGCGTCAAGGTGCGCGATTCTCTCTTTAACTGGGGTGTTATCTCTTCTAGTCAGTGCGCATCTTGTCCCCGACGTGAGACCATTGACCATTGCTTTTTAAACTGCGGTAGGTTCAAGAGGGTCTGGTCGAATTTTGCACCTGCCCTCTCCCTGGTGCTTGGTTCCCAGTTTGCTATAAGTCTTTTAACCGTGTTTTTCTTTCGCTGGTCCTCTGTTAGTTCTAAGAGGGCCCGCATTGCACGCCACTTGGTGAAATCCATACTCTACGGCATTTGGATCTTTCGGAATAGGGCCACCTTTCAAAACAGAAGAGAAGACCATCGAGCAATTATCTGTTATGTCCGTAATGATTTAAAACAGAGGGTCTTCCTGGATTCTAAACGCCTTTCTCAATCTCGCTTTCGCGATCTTTGGCTTCTGGACGGTTTTTGTGCCGTGGAGAATGGACTTCCCCGAGTTATAATCTAGTTGTACATTTAAATCCTTGTAGCCTTTTGTCCGTGCGCTGTTTGCGGTGTCCGCTATCAGGGGCTCTCCTTAGGGAATTTGCGCTGTTCATGGACTCTACCGTTAGGGCCCCGCGCTCTGGCGGCTAGCTGCTTACTCCGGCTTTTGGTTTCAATCGGTTTTTCTGTGCTTCCTCTTCTTTAGTGGCGTGTGTTTGTAAATAGTTGGTTTTAGTTTTTATTTGGAATAAAGGTTGTCTTTCACGAAAAAAAAAAAGTACTGTCTGCATTTAGATATAGCTTTATGGTTTTACAAACCTTTTGCATGTGTGGGACATTTGGGGTGGCTTTATAAGCTTAACCTTTATCCCAGACACACTGCACTGATAAGGCCCAGAAGGCCGAAGAAGGCCGAAACAGTACTGTCTGTTGCCCTTTTCCACTAATAATTTCTGGCGCGATGTGGGGGTATGACCGTCGCTACTCTTCTTGTTCGAAAATTGACAAGTCCATCACAGGTTTGGGGTTGGAAATATGCCGCGCTTTCCCAAAATCAATGACGACAGGTTTCCATTCTTTTTCACGTTTTCCTAGGACAACGTTGCTCGATTTAAAGTGCCCATTACCTAAAAAGTTTTATTTTCCTATTTGAAAGTCCACATAAGAATTTTTCAATTCCAGCGAGAAGCGAATTTTCTACGATTTTTTCAATCCTACTTTTATTTGGTACACCCCTTCCGCTGGTCAGGACCTCACGGGCTCGCTGTGACGTAGATTAAGGAATGCTTGTTGGCGTGGGTCTTATCTTTTCTTACTAATCAACGCCAAGGTATCGCTCAGCGATCGTTTTTGGTATTTTTTAGTCAACAAAAAAATCAATCATGCCTATACTTATCATCAAGGAAAGTGCCTCTGAATCTGGAAGTGAATAAACTGGCGATTTAAAAAAAGAATTTGAGGCGAATAGCTGCCGTTCTCGACGAGTCAGCCAGCGCTAGCACTGAAACCCAGAACTACACGGAACCCTACGTGGAAAACCATTAGCAGACGAGGAATGGCTACAAAATTACAGAAAAGAACAAGAGGATAAGGAAGGTCTCGCGAGGGAATTAAATCAACCCTTATGTCTGTTCCTGTAAGCGAATCTCGTCAGTCTTCCGATCTTTTCATTTTGATATCCATACAATACTGGACGTTATCCTCTTTGAAGTGAATCTAGCACAGAGAAGAAGTTATAATGGGCTTCTTTTTAACAAGGCAAAATCTGCAGCCATTTTTCCTTTTCAAGTGAATTATTCCTTACTATACTGTTCATATCGCTATTTCTTTTTCACTTGAAGTCACGTGTTCCTTAATCTACGTCACCGCAGTATTGTGACCGGGAAGAATCGATAGAAGACTAAGGCGAATGATGAGCCAAAATGGCGGCAAATTTGAACGTTTTCTAATTTCATTTTCAAATCGCGTTTTGGGAAAATCGCATTTTTTTTTTCTCGAAACGTCTATGAGATATGTGTAGATTCAGATGACTAAGTGAGAAAAATTAGGTTATGGGCACTTTAAGGTCGTTATGAATGAGATGCATATGGTTAAGGGCTTTGATGACATTTTTTAGAATTTCATGCCAAGAAGTCTTATCAAGTTTTTTTCTTTTGATCCCCTTATATAAAGTAGTGCACGAGTCACTCTCGCCATGGAACTGAGTTATCAGCCTTAGCGGCATAGATTTCGTGATAACCCCAAACTGTAAAGGGAGACCCCGGTGGTCACCAAGAAGACCGATCATCTGCGCTTCTCTAACAACGTCCTTTTTGATTTCATCCGGTGCCCTTGCTTTTCGAAGCCTAAATTCTTTCACGTCTACTGGGTGTGACGGTTCGGGATCCCCTGGGTCTCGCGAAATAGCGAGAAGAAAATAAGAGAAAACTAAGGGTAAAGCAACGTATTTCACACCCCTTCCCACAAACCCGCAACACAGCATAAATTTTTAGTAAACGCGTACGACTTTAATAAAAGATAAAAGTTAACTACAAGTAAAACAGTGCGACAGTTACTATCTCTAAATTAACTAATCTTACTTAGATTTACTTAATGCTAATATATACTTAAACGACAGTACGAAATGAACTAAATACTTTACTTTAATATTTACAGACAATAAGTTCAGTTCTTCGTCAGCCTTCGTGCCTTCTCAAGGTTCTTGTAAGTCCAACCGGCTAATCCTGCAACCATCCACTTCCACTTTCAGCAAACCAACGAACGTAGTCACGTCTTCTGTCAGTCCACAAGACTCTCACTTTCGTCGCCGAACTTTTCCTCCAAAAACTTCCTCTATAAATATATTTGCCACCGCCGACAAAGGAGTTTTGTCTGGGAATTTCGCGGTCGGCTCCCACCAATGACTCTTGGCAGTGTTTCTCTTTTCCACTTTCTTTAAACTTTCACCTTTCCACTTTGACTTCTCTCCGGCTTTCCTTCTCCTAGCAGTCTTCTCGTCAACTGACCTTTTTCCAACCGCCTTTACAACACGCTACTTACATTTATATCTTTACATAACAATGCACTCCACATCAACACTTATTGGAAAACCTATTGTTTAAACACGACCCTAACGAACCAAAAGCTACAAAAGCATCTCCCCTATGGAGACTTAAAAGAACAAATAGACTAACAAACTATTCTCTAATGTACTAATTGCGGTAGACTACGATACGAAATTAACACTAAGTAATTAACACGAGCGGAATAAACTATAAACTAACGAAACAAAGAACTAAAGAAAAAGGAATTTTGTGACACTGGGATCCCTCTGTAGTACGCCAAGTAACATGTGCCAAACGAACCGCATCCTAAAAATTTCGTTTATATGGCAACCTCAGAGAGGTGAATCTCTTTCATTGGAACAGATGTTGGGGTGCGGGACTCCCTTATTTTTTTGCTCTTGGATTTTGACGAAACATCCACGGCAACCTGGCTTTTCCTTCGCACACAACGTTTGGCCGGCTTTGACTCAGCAGCAAACCCTGCTCCTGCTTCGGGTAATTCGGCTGCAATAACAACCTTGGGTCTAACTTCTGGCTCGAAAGTACGTTCTATGGCCTCCTTGAGGTCTTTGGCTTAGGCTTCCTTTTTCCTCCAACGTTTCCTTGCTTCAATCCGAATCCCTTTAAGTTTTTCTCTGTCTTTAATATTCTTCCGCTTGTTTCTTGCCATTATCTTCGCCTTCAAAGAACAGAAAAATGAAACCAAATGGAGACGATTATGCAAGATAAGATGCCAGAGTTTAGATTTCCAGATTTCGTTGTTTGCACGAAACAAATGCCATGGGTTTACCATTGGGACAGGTGAAAGGGGCACTTGACAAAACATGTCAAGTTACAATATCGAAAAACGAAAATGCTTCATAACTTCAGGATGAAACAAAGAACGCGACATAAAGATATATTTTAACTCCTTAAAACAAACCGATCGTAGACAATAAACCCGCACCACTTGTACGAGCTTCAAATCCGTTCCATAGCAACGATGTTTTGCCAAGCCTTTATATACCAAAGTCATCTTGGGAGTCAACTGCAGCTGATCGAAAAAATTAAAAAGCCGGTTAAGCTTCCCGAACATTTTGATGGCAAACAACCATTCAAAGAATATTTAATGCAATTTCAGCGCTGTGCGATCGATAATGACACATTTCTCACAACAAGACAAATGGTAATTTGGCGACAGCATAATAATGCTACACTACTTTATACAAAGACGTTCCAAATGTTTCTTTATTTACTTTTTTTTTTTTTTGCAATGGCTACAAATGTGAAAAATCAAAGGAAAGAAAAAGATACAGATGAACTCAGATTCTACCCAAAAAGTATTGAATAATGCTAAGTTATTTTAGAAAAGGACTGATTTTATATTCTGACCTCAGATAACAATAGCTCGAATCAACTGACTACCCAAGAAAGACAGAATAACTCAATAATAATAATAATCATTTGCTAATACTGTTAGCACCAAGTAATGGCGGCTGGTCACGCTGAAGTGAGCTCTCCGATTTTTAAGCGATATGTTCGTAATTTACTTGCAACTTATTTCCTGTTCAGTCTCACGGCGAACCTTATCAAGATTGAGATTTCTTATTCGAGACTACGGTTTCTGCACCTCATCTTCACCGGCTAAATTATTTCCAGAATATGAGTCTGCGGCCGAAGCGCTATTTAAGATGTCGCCTACCGTACTCAACGAATGGCACAAGTTCCTTTCAACTCGAGAAGATCCTCTCTTGTGGAGATATATCATGAAATCCTGGTCCTAAGGGGACGAAAAAGGAACCTACTGTTAAATTGCCGTGCAGCGACCGCTGGAAGTGTGTCAAGTCCATCCAAGACGCCATCTTGTGTGCTGGTCACACGTCAAGTGTCTGGGAATGACAATCTCAGGCACCCCGAAATTGACTGGACTTACGATTTTTGTGCTCTACCAAAACTTGACGATTCATTTTTTGAGGACAAATCAATCGAGGATATACTTTCAGCGACCTGTACTGGATCT